>NC_133299.1:11339528-11649527 GCF_005239225.2 Populus alba | reverse complement strand
TTTCATTAGAATCATTGTTGCCGATTTTGACATCACTCACGGCACATCAATTTTGATTGACACAGCTATTTCTGAACAGAAAAAAGGTGAAAATTCGGTGATAATTGAGTTTACGGAGTATGCGTTGATTTGGTGGGATCAGATTGTGATCAGTAGGAGAAGGAATGGGGAGTGACCCGTTCAGACTTGGGGGCAGATGAAAGTCTTAATGAGGACGATTTGTGCCAAAACCAACTATTACAGAGACTTATATCTGAAGCTCCAAAGTCTGAATCAAGGTTATAAGACCTTAGATGAATATCACAAAGAGATGGAGATAGCAATGATTCGAGCTAATGTTGTTGAGGATAGAGAAGCCACCATGGCTAGATTTCTTAATGGGTTGAATCAGGACATTGCTAATGTGGTGGAGCTACAACACTATAAGGAGCTAGAGGACATGGTTCACATGGTAACGAAGGTGGAGAGACAACTTAGGAAGGGGCATGCTCGGGCCAGCGTTTAATTCGGGTTCGTTATCATCTTAGAAGCCGAATCTAAAGAGAGAGGTACTGTCCGGCGAAGATCCTTTAGTCCTTATAGATCTGAACCACCAAAGGCTAAAGTTGATGTCCCTACTGATGCTAAAGTAAATCTGAAACTCAACCTAAACGTACTCGTGATGTTAATGTTTCAGTGTCAGGGACATGGACATTATGCTTCAGAGTGTCCAAACAAGAGAATCATGATGATTAGAGATAATGGTGATGTGGAAATCTGAAAGTGATAGTTCTGATTGTGAAGGCATGCCACCATTGGAGGATAGTGATGGGGATGAGTTAGCGTTACCGTTGAGGAGTCCTTGGTTATAAGGCGAACACTTAAGGTTCAGGTCAAGGAAGATGATACTAATGAACAAAGGAGAACATCTTTCATACGCGTTGTTATGTACAAAGCAAGGTGTGTGTGGTTTAATTATAGATAGTGGAAGTTGTGTTAATATTGTAGTGCCACCCTTGTTAGTAAACTAAATTTATGTACTGCTAAGCATGCTAAACCATATAGATTGCAATGGTTGAATGATAGTGGTGAAGTGAAAGTGACTAAACAGGTTGTGGTTCCATTTTCGATTGGGAAATATGTTGATGAAGTTCTGTGCGACGTGGGTACCAATGCAAGCAAGTCACATCTTGTTGGGGAGACCATGGCAATATGATAGGAAGGCAATTCATGATGGGGTTAAAAATAGGTATACCATTGTAAAAGATGGTAAAACCATCACTCTTGTGCCTCTTACACCCAACAAGTGTATGATGATCAAATAAAGCTAAAAAGTGAGCATGAGGCGATGGGGAGAGAAAATCAAGGTGAGGAACAAGGGGAGAGAAGACCATCAGATTTGGCTAGAACCCAAACCACCACAACCCATTCAGCCACCCATCCAAACACAAACAAATATTCGGCCAACACTCCAAACAAATCAAACCATTCGACCACAACTCAAAAACACCCAAATCTGGCCGAGAGTGGAGGTAAGACAAGAATAGTGAAGAAAGTCAGTAAGTGATGAGGATTGTGTGGAAAAACTAAAGAAACAACCCAATTTTTATGCTAGAGAGAGTGAGGTCCGATCTGCATTTTTCACAAATAAGCCAATGATTTTACTTGTGTGCAAAGAGGCTTACTTTAATACTAATGATCTTGATCATATTGTGCCTAGTGTTGCTATTTCTTTGTTGTAGGAGTTTGATGATGTGTTCCCCGACAATACTCCTAGCGGATTACCACCATTGAGGGGGATAGAGCATCAGATTGATTTCGTACCCAGAGCTTCAATTCCTAATTGACCAGCTTATAGAAGCAATCCCGAGGAGACGAAGGAGCTTCAAACGCAAGTTGATAAGGTGATGGAAAAGGGCTACATTCGTGAGAGTATGAGTCCGTGTGCTGTACCCGTGCTACTAGTGCCAAAGAAGGATGGAACATGGAGGATGTGTGTTGATTGTCGAGCCATCAACAACATAACGGTAAAGTATAGACATCCCATTCCTAGGCTTGATGACATGTTAGATGAGTTGCATGTATCCTGTATTTTCTCTAAAATTGACTTGAAAAGTGGGTACCATCAAATTAGGATGAAAGAAGGTGATGAGTGGAAAACAACATTTAAGACTAAGCATGGTTTGTATTAATGGTTAGTAATGCCGTTTGGACTTACAAATGCACCTAGTATGTTTATGCGTTTAATGAATCATGTGCTGCGTGCATTCATAGGTAAGTTTGTGGTTGTGTATTTTGATGACATTTTGATATATAGCAAGAACTTAACTGAGCATCTTGATTATTTGCGTAATGTACTTAGTGTGTTGCGTAGTGAGAAATTGTATGCTAATCTTAAAAAGTGTGCCTTTTGCATGGAGAAAATTGTGTTTCTTGGCTATGTTGTAACTGCACAGGGTATCGAGATGGATGAGGAGAAAGTTAAGGCCATCCGGGATTGGCCTACACCCAAATCGATAAGTGAGGTAAGGAGTTTTCATGGGTTAGCTAGTTTTTACAGGCGTTTTGTGAAAGATTTCAGCACAATAGCTGTGCCCTTGAATGAAGTTGTTAAAAAGTCAGTTGGGTTTAGATGGGGGGAGGAACAAGAGTTGGCTTTTGTTTTTTTGAAAGACAAATTATGTTCTGCACCTGTTTTGGCTTTACCTGACTATACCAAAGCATTTGAAATAGAATGTGATGCATTTGGAATAGGAATAGGTGTTGTTTTGATGCAGGATCGGAGACCTATTGCGTATTTCAGTGAGAAGTTAAGTGGAGCGACCTTGAACTATCCCACTTACGACAAAGAACTCTATGCTTTGGTAAGAGCACTTGAGACATGGCAGCATTACTTGTGGCCAAAAGAGTTCGTAATCCATTCGGATCATGAGTCCTTGAAACATCTGAAAGGACAAGGTAAGTTGAATAAGAGGCATGCAAAATAGGTTGAATTCATTGAAACTTTTCCTTACGTAATCAAGTATAAGCAAGGGAAAGAGAACATCGTAGCTGATGCACTCTCGCGCAGGTATGTTCTTTTGCACACCATGAATACTAGATTGTTAGGTTTTGAATATGTGAAGGAATTGTATGATAATGATTCTGACTTTGCTGAGATTTATAATGCATGTGGACATTCGGCTTTTTGGTAAGTTTTATTTGATGGATGGTTATTTGTTCAAAGAGAATAGATTGTGTGTTCCTGCTAGTTCTTTGCGTGAATTGCTTGTTCGTGAAGCACATGGGGTGGTTTAATGGGTCACTTTGGGGTTGCAAAAAACCTTGGATGTATTGCATGAGCATTTCTATTGGCCAAAGATGAAAAGAGATGTGCAACGAATTTGTGAACAGTGCATTGCTTGTAGAAAGACAAAATCTAGAGTACAACCGCATGGATTATATACACCATTACCTGTGCCTACTGAACCTTGGGTAGATATCTCTATGGACTTTGTTTTAGGTTTACTTAGGTCAAAGAAAGGTAGAGACTCTATTTTTGTTGTGGTTGATAGGTTTTCTAAAATGGTGCATTTCATTGCATGCCATAAAACAGATGATGTATCTCATATCGCAGACTTTTTCTTTAGGGAGATTGTACGTTTGAATGGCATTCCTAAGAGTATAGTGTCAGATTGTGATGTTAAGTTCCTTAGTTACTTTTGGAAGACCTTATGGGGAAAGTTGGGAACTAAACTCTTATTTTCGACAACATGCCATCCTTAAACAGATGGACAAACTGAGGTAGTGAATAGAACATTATCCCAACTTTTATGTGCTGTAATTCAAAAGAATTTGAAAAGTTGGGAAGAATGTTTGCCTTTTGTTGAGTTTGCTTATAATAGAACTATGCATTCGACTACTACTTTTTCTCCTTTTGAAATTGTTTGTGGTTTTAATCCACTAACTCCTATGGACTTAATTCTTTTACGTTTTGAAGAAAGGGTAAGTTTAGATGGTGAACAGAAGGCAAAGATGGTGAGAGAACTCCATGAGGGAGTTCGACTATAAATAGAGAAAAAGAACAGACTTTACGCTTCTAAAGTAAATAAGGGACGTAAACTGGTTGTTTTCCAACCTGGTGATTGAGTTTGGGTGCACATACGTAAGGAACGATTTCCTACCCAAAGGAAATCAAAATTACAACTTCGTGGTGATAGTCCATTTCAGGTTTTAGAGAGAATCAATGACAACGCATACAAAATTGACCTTCCAGGTGAGTATAGTGTTAGTGCTACCTTTAATGTTGCTGATCTTACGTTGTTTGACACAGATTTTGATTTGAGGTCGAATCCTTTCGAGGAGAGAGGGGATGATGCGGACCAGCCCAGAAACACCACTAAGGACCCATTACATGTTCCAAATGGACCAATGACTCGGTCCAAGACAAAGACATTGAAAGACACATTGAATGCATTGGTTTTGAAGGTTTCCACCAGGTCAGAATTGGAAGGTCCATTGGAGTATTAAGAGGAGATCCTAGTACATCTTATCCATGTGCAAGAGGGGTCCAATACAACCTTCTTTGGGCCATGAGATGAGGACAGCAAAGGAAACAAAAGAATCCTACTACAACGTGGAAACAACATGGTGGCTACCTTTTCCTTTTGTTTTTAGGATTAAAGGGCTACATGTAAGGCTATAAATAAGCCTTCAATCAGTTCTGTATTATTTTAGTTCCTTCTCTTTTTCTCATGGCAGAACATGGATTTAATATTAGGGGCTTTATTTTATTTTGTTAGCTACAGCCCAAGGCTTTTTTTTTTGGTAAGCTGACTTATGTATTAAAAGAAAATGATACAAAGAATATAATGGGCATACCCAAGATTTACAATGAGGACAGAAACGAAAACCAACAAATGGCTACAGGCTAGCCACAACAAAACAAAAACTTGGACCAACTAGATATGCTAGGGGTACAAAAACACCAGCTAAACATCAAATTAAGAGTCCATGTTATTGACCCTCCAAAGTCTTTGGATCCTTATGTTTTCATCTGTTTGTTGAACATTCCTCATCAAAACAAGCTTATCGCGAATGATACATTCGATTTGATCCAAAACCAAATTCGAAGTTTTAGACACATCTGCAAAGATCCTTGCATTCCGTTCTTGCCATATACAATACACTGTAGCTGTGAAACCAGTTTACGAGAAAAGTTGACGAAACTTTTTCCATGCCAAGAGACAGTGGCCAATCGAATCCATTCATCCAAGCTTTTTGTCATTCTTGGAATGTCGCATCTATCACAAACATTCCACCATAATGCTTTCGCAAAGGAGCATTCGAAGAACAAGTGGTTGTGATCTTCATTATTGCAGAGACAGAGTGAGCACCTATTGGGACCATGAATACCAAACCGATGAAGTCTATCCTGCGTTGAGAGTTTCCGTTGGATAGCCACCCAAAGAAGAAATGCATGTCTTGGGACAGCATTCTTGAACCACACGATGTCATGCCAATCAACCATTTGATGATGAATTCTGAGTTGTTCCCAAGCTACTTTGACTGAAAAACTCTGATTTGGCGAATCCAACCAAACAATCTCATCCTTTTGCCCCTTAGGAGTAGAGGTGGAAGGAATAGCTTCTAAAATGGGGTGCCAGCCAATAGCATGAGTGATAGGAATTCTCCATTCTAAGTTATTAATCAGCACGTTCACTCTCGCGTTGTGGTCCATACCTGAATCATAGATGAACGTTCACCGTAGGTATCAGCGAGCGGGCTGTGAGGATGCCAATTGTCAAACCATAGAGAGGTTGTCATTCCATCTCCGATGACGTGCTTCATCTTCGGCCATGCTAAGGATCTGAGCTTTAGAATCTTTCCCCAAGCCCAAGAGCAGCTTCCTGGCGCCTTGATTGTCCAGAAATTCCTACCTCGCAAGAGATTGGATCTGATCCAAGTAGACCAGATTGAGCCATCTGAGTCATTGCACAAGTTCCAAATATGTTTCAACAAGGCAATCTTGTTCCATTCTGCTATCCTTTTTATGCCTAGCCCCCCCTCCTTTTTTGGAAGACATACCTGATCCCAAGCCACTTTAGCCCTGGTAGTGCTCATATCTGAACCTGACCAAAGAAAGGATCTCATAATTTGCTCAACATTTTTCACTACTTCCCCAGGTAATAGGAATAGAGATGCCCAATAGACCTGGATGGAGAATAAGACTGAGTTAATCAGTTGTACTCGCCCTGCGAAAGAGAGTGTTCTACAGGAGTTAATCAGTTGTACTCGCCCTGCGAAAGAGAGTGTTCTACAGCCCAAGGCTTGTTTGGGCTTAATTAATACTTTGTTTTAAGCTAGGATCCAAGGCTTGTTTGGATTAAGTTATGGGCTTTTCATTTTAGGGTTTTGGGCTAGTTTTGAGTGCACCTCATATAAGTCCACATAAGGGGTCCATTAGGGTTAACTTTTCAAGAACTATTTAAACTCATGTAGGCCAAAATTTCGGCAGCTTTGATGAATATTATTCTGAATTTTTCAGTTTTAACGTGTGAGAGTGATTCTTGCATTCTTCAGTTCTTGAACGAACTGAATCTGGCTTATTGAAGATTAACTGGCTTCGTGGCGTCCTTCTACTCATTCCAATAGTGTTGGTGCCTTGGGGCAGGTTTCCATTGTGTCAAACTCCTATCAGACCTATTTCGGCTTTTCAGGATCAGATCTCAATCTTGATTGTGGGTTGCGTGACCACATGGTCACGAGGTTCGCATCATGTTGCTAATCTATTGTTGGAGAGACCTTGGCAATTTGATATGAAAACCAAGCATGATGATTTAAAAATAGGTATAACTAGAAAAGGATGGAAAAACATACACGTTTGTATCATTATCACTTACAATTGTATAAAGATCGGTTGAAGCTAAAGAAAACAAAAGAAGCTAAATAGACCTTATTACAAAATAATAGTAAAGATGTGAGGTTGAGTCATGAGTATGCAACACTAAAGTGTAAAGTTTTGGCCATTAAAGAAAAAATTGAAGTCTTTGGTTAAAATAAGAAAAATAAGAAGAAGGTTGAGTGTGGAGAGAAAATGAGCAGAGAAAATAAAGAAAGAGTGTGTAGGAAAAGTGAGGAAACCCTTTAATTTTTATGAAAAACAAAGTGATCTTACAGATACTTATTTTTCTTATATGCCTATAATTTTACTCTTGTATAAGAAAGCATACTATAACACTAATAAACTTGATTCATGTATTCCTAGTATTTGTGTTTCTTTATAACAAGAATTTGAAGATGTATTTCCTGATGAAATTCTAAGTGGATTGCCACCTATAAGAGAAATAAAACATCAAATTAACCTAATACCATGTTCAGTTATTCCTAATAGACCAGCCTATAGAAGTAATCCTGAGGAAACAAAAGAGCTTCAAAGGCAAGTAGAGGACTTAATGTCAAAGGGGTACATTTGAGAGAACATGAGTTTATATGTTGTTCTCGTATTTTAAGTACCTTAAAAAAATGGTACTCGGAGAATGTTTGTTGATTGTAGAGCAATCAATAGTCTAACCATATCCATTACGAATATCCTATTAAACGTAGGATTATTTCTAGTATAAATACTCTTTTATATAAACTTTTTTAAGGTTAAACTATTTTTAATAAACAAATTGATATTCTTTCTATCTTTTATATGGTCAAGTGATTTGTATACTAAGTTCTTGATTGAACTTTCAAACTCTTTAAAGGATTGATCAACTTCATAGTGATTGTATATTACTCATTGGCATCTCGTTATAGGCATAGGGTGAGGGTGATCATTGTGTATAAATTTGGTTCTCAAAGGAAGGTTCTTGTTAGGTCAAGTTACAAATAATTTAAATATGATTTTTCTATATCTTGGGAGGTGAAAAACCATAAATTTTGGTGAAATGGGGTTTTTTTTTCTAAATTTTATGCTTTCGACATCTTACCAGCTAACCTTACATACCTTTTAGGGACCCCTAATATGCATTTGCATGCCTGAGCAAAAACTATAACTTTTGTAGAAATAGGTCTTTTAAAAATTTTGTGCTTAAACATCCTATCAACCAACCTTAGGCACCTTTTGAGGCTTTTTGATATGTTTTTACATGCTAGTATGAAAACTATAACTCTTATGGAAATAGTTTTTTTTTTTTTTTTTTTTGTAATTTTACGCTTATGATGTCATGTTGGCCAACTTTAGGCACCTTTAGGGCCTCCTTGTATGTTCATGTATGCTCACATGAAAACCATAACTTTTGCAAAAATAGGTTTTTTTTTCATAATTTTGTGCTTTTGACGCCCTATCGACCAACCTTGGACATCTTTTGGGGCCTCCTAATATGTTTTGCATAAAAGAACAAAAACCATAACTTTTATGGAATATGGCTTTTTTCATAATTTTACACTTTCAATGACCTTTTGGTTGACCTTAGGCACCTTATGGGGCCTTTTGATATGTTTTTACATACTCGTGCAAAAATGGTATTTTTTTGTAGTTCAGTGCTTTCAGCAACCTAACAACCAAACTTAGGCAACTTCTTGGCCTCTTGGTATGTTTTTACATACTCGTTCTAGAACCATAATTGATAAGGACCAGCCCATCAATCCAAAGGATCAACTAAAGGTGTCAATTTAACCAATCACGAGGTTAAGAGCCTAGAAGTTAAAGGAAACATTGAATGGGTTTGTTCAACATATTTAGGCCAAGGCTGACTTCAATAAGGCTATAACACATATGGGTCAGCTTATAATCAACCTAATTTAAGTGTAAGGAGAGCATCATTCTTCCATAACATGGATTTAGGGTTGGCATCATAGTGGCAACCTTGTTTGAATTATTAATCCTAACAATACAAGGATATTTTGGGTGTTTCCATCTTGTACAAGGAAACTAAAAGGCAGTAACTATTATAAAGATTTTCATGCTTATTTGGGAGATTTGAATTCGGTTTTGGGCTGATTTTTCTTATTATACAATTTTACACTAACAAAAAATATATTTGATTTGATTGTTAGATCGGACTGAAATATTACGAAAAGTTTTCAAATGTCTTATTTCATTTACGATTAAAATTCTAGGTAAATATCACTTTGGGAAGGTCTTGAAATAAGATCTAGAAGGTACTATACAGAATTTGAATTAATTTTCTAGTTGATTTGAGATTCTTTTTTTTTTTTTGTATTTTATTTAGAACTCTTTTATACTTTTCCATAATTATTTAGGATGTTTTTTTTGTACCTATTATTGATGTGAACCTCGTAGATATAAAGATCTAGAAACCCACAATGAAGTAGATAAACAACCTAAGAAAACTGAAATTCAGGTTTGGATAGAAAAACCTTGATTTAGAGATAAACCATGTATCTAAGAGTCAATTGATGTGGACCTCTTGATCACGTGGTCAATCAACCCCCAACAAAGTTGAAATACAACCTGAAAAGCTAAAAACCAGGTTTGATAGAACTTGGGCCTAGAGATAACTCTATGCCAATAAACCAAAGGTATTGGAATAAACTTGAACCTATAAATAAATTTGTACTTAAGAACTTGAAGAATGTAAATGACATCACAATGCCAGTTAACCTTCGATAAGTTGGATGTACAATCTTTATCCCTACAAATAAATGATGTTTTACCATAAAAAATTAAAAGGAAGAAACTCATGTTTATTATCATCAAACTGTTGAAATGTGTAGCTCTAAAAATATTATATAGTCTCCTCTAAATAACCCTAGTGGACTCCTTTTAGGTTGCAAACCAATAGATCCAAATTAGAAATCAAGTTAAATAATTAAATAAACTCCTAAATAATGTCTCGTGAGTAAAAAAAAAATCCAAATTAAAAATAATTATTCAACATAAAATAAATAAAACAAAATCTTCATGCTAGGATTCCTCCATGTAGTCGAAATCTCTAAGCTCTCATGAGATATTATGGCCTAAACTTTTAGTGTAGGAATTCAACTAAGAAACTTTATTTTTATTGCTAGAATTACTGATGCGAACCTCGTGATCACATGGTCACGCAACCCACAATCAAGATTGAGATCTAATCCCGGAAAGCCAAAATAGGTCTGATAGGAGTGTGACACAATGGAAACCTGCCCCAAGGCACCAACACTATTGGAATGAGTAGAATAACGCCACAAAGCCAGTTAATCTTCGATAAGTCAGATTCAGTTCGTTCAAAAACTGAAGAATGCAAGAATCACTCTCACACCTTAAAACTGAAAAAATTCAGAATAATATTCATTAAAGCTATCGAAATTGTGGCTTACATGAGTTTAAATAGTTCATGAAAAGTTAACCCTAATGGACCTCACCCTTTATGTGGACTCATATGAGGTCCACTCAAAACTGGCCCAAAACTCTAAACTGAAAAGCTCATAACCTGATCCAAACAAGCCTTGGACCCTAGCTCAAAACAAAGTTTTAATTAAGCCCAAACATTAAAGAAAATAATAAAAATAACTAATCTGTCATTAAATACCACCAGCCCTTCTTTCCTTGTGTAGCTAGGATGAATAAGGAATCCTTATAAGAAAAGGATTCTGAAACATTAATGAATCACTGCCACACTTGTAGATTATATTACAGCTCATTAAAGATCCTTATGGAACTAGGAAATTCCCAAAGCCAGCTGCCACATCCTTGTAGGAAAAGAATCCTAACCAAATAGGAAGTTCACAAGTCAAATGGAAGTAAATAACAAAATTCGTATAGCCTCCGTTGACCAGTATTGCGGTTCCTTCCCGAACTCCGATTGACCTGAATTTTTAACCCAAGGTAGTAAGATATGTCTGGAGAGTCCACATAAAATATTATCCCGATCCAACGGTCTGATTGAGAATTATGACTGTTGCCGTAAACCTGGACTGTTGCGCTTTTTATGCCAAAATCCGAATCTGACCTTACTTGGGTCGTATCACATGGCTGAACCGTATCAATTTCCTTACGTGTATTAGATCCTCTTAATCTCCTTGATGTGCTAGGAATACCCTCAAAATAAGAAAAACAAAATCTTAAAAGAAGATCATCTTAGATGTGATTAGTACTTAAAAGTGCATGTTTATCAAGGTTTTATATCATCATTTTGCACTTAAAGTATCAATAACTCCTTAACTAAAGCATGTTTTATAATAACAAGTTTGATACTATAAGATACCTTAATTTATGGTAAATGCTCATCTTAAATGCAGACCTATCACATAAATAAAAGGATAGATTGATGAGTTTAAGTATTGAAAGTGAAAGGACAAAGAGATGGCCAAACTTAGAAAAGAGATGTCGGTGCAGTCCAAACCGGAACATTGCTCGGTAATTGGATCATATCTGGAGCTCTAGATCTTGGATTTAGGTCCATTTTATATGGATGGAAAGGTAAGAAAAAGGTCTACAACTTTCATGCGAGCCCAAAGATTTAAAAAGGCCGTTTTGAAGTCCAAACTGAAGGAACAACGAAGAAGTCCGAAGATGTCCTGCAGCCCAGACACTATTTAGTGTTCAGCCCATATCTTGAGTTCTAGAATCCAAATGACCTCATCTTTTTTTTGTTGGAAACCTGAGACAATTTCCTAGAACATTCTTGAGGATTCTGAGAAAATTATGATGTTAGCAATGACGTCTTGTTCAGACAAGAAGATAAGGATTGTCACCAAGTCAAGATGTGGCCACCCACTCATCAATTAGTCAACAAATCAATAGTTCCAAATTTTGGCCTATAAAAGGAGGCACTTACCATGTATTGAGGCATCTTGGTTTCCAGATGAAGATCATGCTCTTGCTTTCTCTCTTTGTATTGCTTATGTTTTGCTTTCACTAATATCAAGTTTATGCACTTCATTTCCTTTCCTTTACTTAGTTAACTTCTTTCTCATTTATGTTCTTATCCTGTTCATCTATGTTTCTTTCTTTCATTATGTTTAGCTAAGTTAATTATGTCAAGGTGAAAAGGGTACACTAATGGTGTAAGAACAAGTATAATATAAACTTAACATGGACCTTAACGTTGGATACTAACATGTTTTATATTTGTTATCTTGTTCACTTTTAATACTTTGCTTGTTAAATGGTTAATCTAGATTTTTGTTGTATAACACTTGGTACAACAAATACTTGATACTTTCATAGCGCATACTGTATGGTATAACCGATACCTGAGCTATGAAAGGAACTTGATTTGTTGTTAACATAAGTTATAATCATGAATGCCTGCCAACATTTACAAGTATTAGCTTTATTCAAATAAGATAACTAATGTAATCATGTTAACAATTTATAATAGACTTGCTAATGAAGCAATGGAGTACCTAGACTTGCTAGCCGAAAATGCTCAAAATTGGGACACCACAGGTACTTAAGAGGCACCAAGTAAAACTCAACCTCATACATCTAGTGGAGGTATACACAACCTTAGGGAAGATCATGACCTCCAAGCCAAGTTTGCATCTTTAGCTAGAAAAGTCGAAGCACTTGAATTGAAAAAGAGTGGTCAATTAAAATCTATTCAAGACATTGTGTGTCAAATCTGTGAAGCCAAGGAACACTAAACAAATGATTGTCCAACTTTGCCTTCTTTTAGGGAATGCCTCCATGAACAAGCCCATGCTTTAAAGAAATCTTGAGGAAACATTGCATGCATTCATTGAAAAGTAAGAGACAATCAACACTCAACTTGCTCAAAGCATGACAGGTTTTAAAGATGCTCTTGCAAAATTAACATCTGCTCTCAGTTTCCAAGAGAAAGGTAAGTTTCTATCTCAACCACAGCAAAATCCAAAAGGGCAATACAATGCAAATGCGAGTAGTTCTGGAAGCCAACACATAGATCAAGTCAAATCAGTCATCACTCTTCGTAGTGGTAAAGTTATTGAAAAACCCATTCTTGAACCTTGAGAGAAAGATGATGAGTCTATCTCTAAGGGTAAGGAAGGGGTTGAACCTGAACATTGCAAAGAGAAGGCTGATTCCCCGCCAACACTCCCATTTCCTCATGCCGTGACCAAACAAAGGAAAGTCAATCACAACTCTGAAATCTTTGAAATTTTCAAACAGGTAAGGATCAATATACCTTTGTTGGATGCTATTAAACTGGTTCCTTTCTATGCTAAATTTTTGAAAGATCTGTGCACTGTGAAGAGAAAATTGAATGTGAAAAAGAAAGCCTTTTTAGCCGAACAAGTAAGTGCCATTCTTCAGAACAATAATGCTTTGAAATATAAAGACCCTAGTTGTCCTACAATTTCTTGCTTTATTGGAGAACATAAAATTGAAAGAGCCTTACTTGATCTTGGAGCTAGTGTGAATTTACTTCCATATTCAGTCTTTCAAAGTCTCAATCTAGGTGAGTTAAAACTAACCTCTATAACTCTTTTACTTGCCGATAGATCTGTAAAAGTGCCTAGAGGAATAGTTGAGGATGTGTTAGTACAAGTTGATAAATTCATTTACCCTGTAGATTTTGTTGTCTTGGATACACAACCTGTTGAAGCATGTAATTCAATTCCTGTCATTTTAGGACGTCCATTTCTTGCCACTTCTAATGCATTGATTAATTGTAGGAATGGACTGATGAAGCTATCATTTGAAAACAGGACATTGGAGATGAATATTTTCAACATTTACAAGCAACCTGGAGATGATAATGATTTACAGGAAGTGGACTTTATTGAAAAATTAGTTCATGATCAATTTCAAACCACTTCCAGTGAAACTAAGATTGATGAATCTGATGATTTGCAAATGGTCTACTTTCAGGAATCAAAGGCATGCAATTGGAGACCACAAATTAAAGATTTGCACACACAGGATTTATTTGGAGGAAAATGCTAAACCCTCTAGAGAAATGCAACGAAGGCTTAATCCTAATATGAAAGAAGTAGTGAAAAATGAAGTCATTAAGCTTCTAGATAATGGAATCATTTATCCTATTTCTGACAGCAAATGGGTAAGTCCTACCCAAGTTGTACCCAAAAAGTCTGGAGTCACTGTGATAATGAATGAGAAAAATGAGTTAATTCCAGCTAGGACTGTTTCTGGTTGGCGCATGTGCATTGACTATAGGAAACTTAATTCTATGACTAGAAAAGATCATTTCCCTTTACCTTTCATGGATCAACCTAGAAAGAGTTGCAGGTCATGAATTTTATTGTTTCCTAGATGGCTATTCAGGTTACAATCAAATTGAAATTGCATTGGAAGATCAAGAGAAGACTACTTTCACATGTTCATTTGGTACTTTTGCATATCGAAGGATGCCTTTTGGATTATGTAATGCACCAGCCACGTTTCAAAGATGCATGCTTAGCATATTCAGTGATATGGTTGAACGTTTTCTTGAGATTTTTATGGATGATTTTTTTGTTTTTGGTGATTCATTTGATGATTGTTTGACTAACTTAGAAAAGGTTTTGAGCAGGTGTGAAGAAAAGAATCTTGTACTAAATTGGAAAAAATATCACTTTATGGTAACAAACGGCTTTGTACTTGGTCACATTGTTTCATCGAAAGGAATTGAGGTTGACAAATCTAAAATCGAGTTAATTGCCAACTTACCAACACCAAAATCTGTTAAAGATGTTAGATCATTCTTAGGACATGCTGGTTTTTACAGAAGGTTCATCAAAGATTTTAGTGTAATATCTAAGCCCTTGAGTAACCTTCTAACAAAGGATAATATTTTTGAATGGACTGAACATTGTGAAGAAGCCTTTGTTAAACTTAAAAACTTGCTTACTTTTGCTCCTGTCATTCAACCTCCTGATTGGTCATTACCTTTTGAAATAATGTGTGACGCTAGTGATTATGTCGTGGGTGCTGTCTTAGGACAAAGAAAAGATAAGAAACCTTATGTGATTTACTATGCAAGTAAAACTTTAAATAGTGCTCAAATGAATTACACCACCACTGAAAAAGAATTACTTGCAGTAGTATTTGCATGTGATAAATTCAGTTCTTATCTAGTTGGCTCACCTATTGTTGTTTTTAATGATCATGCAGCATTGAAATATCTTCTTTCTAAGAAAGATTCTAAGGCTAGATTGGTGCGGTGGATTTTGTTACTTCAAGAATTTGATATCACAATTAAAGACAAGAAAGGCACCGAAAATGTTGTTGCAGATCATTTGTCAAGATTGACAACAGATTCGAAATCTGACATCACACCAATCGATGATTATTTTCCCGATGAATCTTTACTTACTGTTTGTACGATGCCTTGGTTTGCTAATATTGTTAATTTTCTTGTTTTAGGACAATTGCCAGCTCATTGGAGTACCCAAGACAAAAGAAAGTTCTTGAACGAAGTGAAGAACTTTTATTGGGATGACCCTTATTTATTCAAATATTGTCCTGATCAAATATTTCGAAGATGCATTCCTGACATTGAGGTAAGTAGTGTCATTAAATTTTGTCATTCTAAGGCATGTGGGGGTCATTTCTCATCAAGAAAGACAACTGCAAAAATCTTACAAAGTGGATTTTATTGGCCCACCATGTTCAAAGACTCACATGCATTCTGCAAGACTTATGAAAATTGTCAAACGTTGGGATCTATTTCAAAATGTCACATGATGCCTTTAAATCCTATTCTTGTCATTGAGATTTTTTACTGTTGGGGTATAGATTTCATGGGTCCATTTCCTCCATCATTTGGTTTCGTGTACATATTAGTCGCAGTAGATTATATTTCAAAATGGATAGAGGCAATTCCAAGTCGAAACAATGATCACAAAACAGTGATAAAGTTTTTAAAAGACAATATTTTGAGTCGATTTGGAATCTCTCGAGCCATAATAAGTGATGGTGGAACACATTTCTGCAACAAGCCATTTGCTTCTTTAATGAAGAAATATGGAATCACACACAAAGTTGCCACCCCTTATCACCCTCATACAAGTGGACAAGTAGAGCTTGCTAATAGGGAGATCAAACATATCTTGGAGAAAACGGTGAACCCTAATCGGAAAGACTGGTCTTTAAGACTTAATGATGCACTTTGGGCTTATCGAACTGCATATAAAACATCATTAAGTATGTCACCTTATAGACTAGTCTATGGAAAACCTTGTCACTTGCTTGTGGAAATTGAACATAAAGCTTATTGGGCTATTAAAGCTTTCAATTCAAACATTGATGATGCTAGTCAGCTGCAAAAATTGCAAATAAATGAGCTTGAGGAAATTAGAAATGATGCATATGACAATTCAAGAATTCATAAAGCAAGAATCAAAGAGTTTCATGACAAGAAAATACTGAGAAAAACATTCAATGTTGGTAAAAAAGTCTTGCTTTATAATTCTCGACTCCATTTATTTCTTGGAAATCTAAGATCAAGATGGAGCAGTCCTTTTATTATGAAACATGTGTATCCATATGGGGCTCGTGATATCGAGAATCCAAAGAATGGCAATGTTTTCAAGGTAAATGGGCATCAGTTGAAAGTTTATTTTGACAATTTTTCAGTTGAAAATGACTCTACTGAATTGAGTGATCCTGTATATAAAGATTGATTCTTTTTCTCACATTGTTTGGTGTTTGTTTTGGTGTATCTTTTGTTTTGCTAGTTTCTCTCACCCCGGTCAAATGGCGGATAACGGTACTCCGTGACTCTTAAGTCGGTTCTTTTAGTTTCCCATGATAACTGATATCTGTGTATATAATTGTGCAATTCTCTGCTCTTTCTTCTTTCTTTGAATCTCCCATCCAATTCTCATTTGAAAATGGACACCACTCTCGAAAAATTAAAAAAGTATTTTCCCGCTCTGCCTCAGAATGCGATTACAAAAATTTACAGTGCTAGGTGTGAAAGATTGAGGTTGTTAATGAACCATGGAATTCCTGAAGATATTCGTTGGCTGATTGAAGCAAAGGTCTGATTATCAGGTGAGTCCTCCAATTCTTTCATTTCACACATGCCTGGAACAGGTAAAAGCACTTTTGTAAAGAAACGTCGTGCAAAACAACTGAAAGTCTGTCACAGATGTGCCAGTCATACTTGTAATGCTAGTAAAAAATCATGATGATCCCCTTACCTAGAATCCTAACATATACTAAATGTATGCTAGTCAAATCACATCTTCCACTTCTTGTATTTTCTTTATTAGTGGTACTCCCATCACTTGGTGAATTCACACCAACTTCCATCTTTTCACCTAACATCCAACGTTTGCAAGTTCACATCTCATATTATTAACATATTAAATTCTTAAATTTAACTAGAAAGCTTGGGTGAGGATCACCTACCTGCAATAGAAGCTCTACTCGGGCTCCTTTGCTGTTGTTGTTGCACCATGCTAGTGGTCCCTCCTGCAATCACAGGCTTATCTCGTAAATTTTTCTCATTCAATGATACATTTTATATTAACCATATCAACAACCTATAGGTCTTTCTTTCAATCATTCATTTCTTTATATTTTATGTTTTTTTTCTCATTACACCCATTAATATATCATTCTTTGTCCAACCATAGTTATCATTCTTTTCATTCATACATAACATTCACAAACTACATTTTATGGGTAAATTATCATGGTTTCACACCCTCAATCACATACCACACATGAATTAACTTAATTTTAACAACTAATACTTTTTTCCTCAATTCAAGTCTAAAAACCCCAAACTATAATTCAACATCAAGGCATCAATTCATAATCAAATTTGAAATGAATTATAAGATCATATTTAGAACACCTTACACGGTAAGAATTAAGGTTTCAATCTTCAACCAATTGAATATTTTCGGCTCCCTCCTTCCTTTTTTTTTCTAATGATAATCAGTCCTCCTTCTTCTCTTCTTATTCAAATTTTCTTGTTAATCCTTTGCCCACAAGTGTTTATTCCATTTACAAACCCTTAATCTTGGATGGATTCTTAAAATTTTGGTGTTTTTCTCTTGATTTTGAAAGAATTGATACAAAAACTCACTCTTTTCTTTCCTTTTGGTTGCTGTAGAATTTTTTTAGTGAGGAGATGAGTATTTATACTCTATAATTTCTCTTATTTGTACTTAGGCCCCATTTCTTTTAAGTGTATTAGTTTTCCCCATATCCTTTTCTTCTTATAATCAAGCTATACCTCTTTTCATTTCTTATAAATCCACCCCAAAACTTTTATTTTAGCTTATTTTCCTTAATTTAGTCCAATCCTCAACATTTCCGGTTTAATTTATAATGTCTTGAAATATTTTGCTAGGAAATTTATATCCCAAAAATTTCCAAATTCTCTTTTTTTTTTACCCTATGCATGAATTTCTTCACTTTACTTTCATTTAGTTAGTTTGCAATTTACGCAACCTTATTTTCCTAGGGTTTACAATATGTCTAGACTGATTAGGTTGAAAATAGCCAAAAAATAACATTTTGTTGATGAAATTGCCAAAACATAAACAACAAATTTGACCAATTTAAATAGTATGTTTCCAAACTCTATTGACCTGAAATTTTTCCAAAATATATTACTATGTGTATAGCCAACTTAATCTGATATACAGTTTGAGAAATATGTTCGTTCTTGCAAAACTTGTTAGTAGGCATTTTAAGATAAAATTTAGACCTACTTGGTTTGTATCATCAAAGGTATTAAGAATTGAACTTAGACCCGTTAAATATAGAAAATCAACAACCCAAAGTATAAGAAGACGCCACAAGATTATACCTTTATAAGTCAGTTGTTTCCCTTTGTCCTAGCAAGGAAAAAGACGTTGCATTACACAAAACATAAGTCTATTCAAAACATCATGGCTACTGAATTTTGGCAGCATAGAAAACAATTTATAGTCCTAAATAACCCAATTGGATCTTTTTTGGGTTCCAAATTAATGGGTCCAAGCTAGCAATCAACTAATACAAGATGAATGCCTAAAACAGTCCTAAAACATTGATTTTTAGGACAAAACAAACCTAAATTAAAACACAAGCCCTAAACTGAATGTAAATATCCAACTAAAAAAATAAAAAACAAATAAAACCTTATAATAATTCAAATTAATACAAAGAAATAATTCAACCTAAAAGTAATCTATCATTAAATACTTTAGCCCTCTTTACCTTGTGTAGGTAAGATAAATAAGGAATCATTGTAAGAAAAGAATTTTGGAACATGAAGGAATCCTTACCACACTTGGAAACTATGTTGGTGCCTATTAAAGATCCTTCTAAGAAACTCCTAAAAATAGTTGTTAAAAATCCTTGTATTATGAACAAAAAAATCCTCTCTAAATAGAAAGTCTACAAGTCAAAAGAGTAATAACAAAATCCAAATTATATTTGTTGACCTATATCGCAAGACCTTCCCTGACTCTAATTGATTTGAAATTTTAATTTGGTTTAGAAAATTATGTTTGAAAACTCATGGTACATTCTCAATCTGATCCAAGGGTTAGATCGAGCATTATGCTTGATAACGTGAAACTTGACAGTAACCAACATGCAAGAAAGACAAATCCCAAAAAGTCAAATAATCGAGTTTAATAGCAGTGTGACGTAAGGATTACTTAAACCAAAGCACTAATACTATTAGAATGAATACACACCCAACAAATATCAATTCACAAATGGAAAGTATAAGGAAAATACCATGAAAATAGTTGTACATTGATAAATCAAATCAGTTCACACACAAACAATATTATTATGAAATCAAAGTCTCTAAATAAAACCTAAATACAAGTTAAATAACCCTATTTATAATAGGTAAAAAAAACATAATAAATAGTTCTAGAAAAGTAATAAAGGAGTTCTAAATGAAAAAAAAAAATCTTAAATCAATTAGAAAACTAATACAAATTTCACACAGTACCTTCTAGACCTTATTTCACACAAATTTTACTTAAAAGTCTATAAGTAATTCTTATGATTTGGTTTAACTTAACATCACATTATGCTTCTAGACCTTATTTCAAGATCTTACTAATGATCAACAAACCTGAAATTTTAACCGTATATAAAACAAGATCTTTGGAGATTTTTTATAAAATCTCATCTCGATCCAACGATCAAATAAAACATTATTCTTGTTAATGTAAACTATGCAATAGAAAAAAAATCAGCCTAAAACCAACTTTAACTCTCTTAAATAAGCATGAAAGTCTTAGTAATAGTTGTTGCCCCTTAGTTTTCTTGTACATGATGAAAACTCCTAAAATATTTTGTCAAAACATCCTTCTAATGTTAGGATTAATCATTCAAACAAGGTTATCATCATGATGCCAGCCCTAAGCCCATGTTGTGGAAGAATTAGGCCCTTTTTACACTTGGATTGGGTTGATATTGGGCTGATGTATATGTGTTGTGGCCTCCTTGAAGTTCGTTTCAGCCTAAATATATTGAAGAAGCCCATTTAGTGTCTCTTTTAACTTCTTGGCCCTAGACCTTGTGATTGGCTTAATTGGCATCTCTAGTGGATCCTTTGTGTGGTGGGCTTGTTTATCTCATTATCACTCTCCTTAAAAGGATACAATCTTGAATTGTCACCTACGTCAAATAAAGATAAATCAAAATATCAAAAGTAGCATTAACACCATACTCTCTTGGTAGATCAATTTTGTATGCATTGTCATTGATTCTCTCAATGATTTAAAATGGCCTAACTCCTCACGGATGTAATTTTTAATGGGCTGGAAACCTCTTCCTATACATATGCATCCAAACATCTCCTTATACACATCACATAGTTGAAAGACAACCTGTTTACACCTTTTATTTGTTTTGGATACATAAACATGATTTTTCTTCTCTATTTGTTGTTGTACACTCTCATAGAGTGCTTTCACAACTTGTGCTTTACTATTACTATCTAAACTAAAATTTTCATCAATAAGCAAACAAATTAAATCCATAAGAGTTAAAGTCACAAACAATCTCAAATGATGAGAAATCAACAATATAATGCACACTACGATTATAAGCAAACTCAATGAATAATAAGAAATCTTCCTAACTTTTCAAGTTCATTTGTATGACAGTACATAAAAGTGTCTTTAAGGTCTTATTAACTACTTTAGTTTGTTCATATGATTGGGGATGACATGTAGTAAAAAAAAAAATTTATTCCAAATTTTCCCTACAATACCTTCCAAAATAGCTAAGAAACTTAACATCTCTATCTAAAACTATACTCCTAAGGACCCCATAAGGACTCCATGAAGTTATACTATCTTTCTAAGAATAAATAAGTTATATTAGTTGTATCATTGAGTTTTTGACATGATATGAATTGCATCATCTTTGAAAACATATCAACAAATACAAATATTGAATCTCTACCTTTTTTTTACCTAGGCAAACCAAATACAAAGTTCATGGAAATATCTACCCATAGTTTCTTAGGTACATGCAAAGAAGTATATAAATCATGTGGTTGGAATTTAGACTTTTTTTTCCCATATGTAATGCATATATCACATATATGTTGCATATTTTTTTCATTTTAGACCAATAAAAATATTCATACAACACATCCCAAGTATTAGCAACACCAAAATGGCCCATTAAACCACTCTCATGTGTTTCACATATAAGCAATTCATGCATATAACTCAATGGCACATACAAATGATTCTCTTTGAGCAAATATTGATCAAATTTATAAATTCACCAAAAGACAAATATCACATGCATTAAAAACATTAGCAAAACCACCATCATTCACATATAATTCCCTTACATATTTAAATCCTAGCATCCTAGCATTCAAAGTAGATAAAAGAACATACCTTCATGACAACGCATTAGCCACCATGTTTTTTTTGTCTTGCTTGTATTTGATCACATACAAAAAAGTCTCAATAAACTCCACGTATTTAGCATGTCATTGATTCAACTTACCCATCCTTTCAGGTGTTTTAAAGACTCATAATAAGAATGAATTATGAATTCCTTAGGCCAAATATAGTACTACCACATATCCAACATCCTCACCAATTGATATGCATCATGATTCTAACATGGAGAGGCTAATTCTAATATGTATGGGCATTCAAATGGTCCAATGGCAAGAGCTTAGACAAAACAACTATAAAGTGCCTTAACAAGTCAGATTAGTGCGACTGAAGTTCAATAAGTTTGGAGGCTTGCTAACTTAATGGAAATCGTTCAAATTTGTTTGTTTGTTTTCAATCAAGACTTAGGTCATGATTTGAAAGTTTTAGAGAGTTTAGGTTTATTGTCAGCCTATAGGCCAATATGTGTTCGAATTTTCACCACCTTATTGCATTGGAAAATAAGCCTATTATATATTCAAAATATCATCTTTCCTGATTGTCCAACCATGCATGTATTGGAGTTGTGCATGAGAAGTTATGGTTGTTTTAATTTTTATTTTTATGTATGAGTTTTAATTTTCTAAACAAAGTACTTTATTTGGGTCTTATTATATCATTTTGGTATTTCTAATACTTGGAAGGTTGTTCCAAGCATATAATGATGTTTCAAACCAAATATTAAAAACTTTTGGAAATAATATAAAACTTTTCAACTTCTTATTTAGAAAGATTTCTTCCTTGTTCTTTCATTTTCAGAATTAGTTGAAGTACAAATCAGGCTTATCACTTTTAATCACAAAGAGTGTTGTGTTTTTATCTTAATTGGAATTCTTTTGTGATGTTTCTAACTTATCAAAGAGTTCCATTCAAAATTCATATAATTTTCAGCCTTAACACCATAAGAAAAACCATATAACCAAACCTACCTTCCTTCATCTCCATATCAGATTGCTAGTTTATTTAGGTTAGCACTACTCTTGTTAAGAAATTAATTTAAGTATTGTAAAGCATCATAAACTTTATAAATTGCAATGGTTGAATGAATGTAGTGAAGTAAAAGTAACCAAAAAGATCTTGATTTTCTTTTTTATTGGGAGATATATTAATGAGGTGTTATGTGATGTGGTTCTTATGCATTTTAATCATCTACTTTTAGGGCATCCATGACCTTTTGACAAGAAAGTCATCCATGATGGCTTTAGAAACAAGTATATAATTATAAAATATGGTAAAATCATCACCTTTGTACCTTTAACTCCAAAAAAAAAAAATGTATGATAATCAAATAAAGTTGAGAAAAGAAAGTAAGGTTGAGAGGAGTGAAAACTTAAGTGAGGAACATGGTGAAAGAAGAAACTTAAATTCATCCACTAATAAAAACTTAATGAATCCAACCAAGAGTGGAGGTAAGAAAATTGGAGAGAAGAAAGTAATTCTGCGAAGTGTTGACTGTATGGAAAAATTAAAAAAACCACTAGACTTTTATGCAAGAGAGGGTAAGACTAAATCTATATTTCATGTTAACAAGCCAATAGTTGTACTTGGATATAAGAAGATTTATTTAATGCTAACAATCTTGATTTTGTTGTTCCTAATGTGATTGTTTTTTTATTGGAGGAATTTAATTATATATTTCTTGAAGATATTCCAAGCAGTTTATTATCATTAAAAGAAATAAAATATCAAATAAATCTTGTACTCAGAGTTGCAATTTCTAACCAAATAGCCTATCAAAATAATCTTTAAAAGATAAAAAAAACTTTAAAGACAAGTGAAAGAATTGATGACTAAAAGATACATTCACAAGCTTGCATCCAAATGTTGTTTTTTTTATTTTTCATTTTACTCGGCCTAAAAAAATATAAAACTTGAAATATATGTGTTAATTATCTGTTATGAATAATATAATGATAAAGCATAAATATCCTACTCAAACCACGAAAGAAAAAGGCATTTATGCCCATAAATTGGATAACTTCAATTAGTGATATCAATCAACTTTTAAATGCCCGTAAATTGGATAGCTTCAATCAACTGTCAGCGTTTAGAACATGAAATAAACACCATATCAGTTCTATCAATTCATGGACTAAAAAGGTATTATCCACCAGAGGTATGTACTGACGGTCACCATGATATCATTGGGCTAGCAGGAATCCTCCCATGAGAATAAATCGATGCGCAAGTGCCATCTCAAACATCATCACTTCACATGCACATCAAAACACATTCTATAGAGCAACCTCATCATATACAGATCAGCATGTTCACAAAGACGCAAGAACACACAATTCAGTCATACCCATCATCAGTACCTGGTTTCCTGCATTGCTGCCTGTTCTCCAAGCTTCTGTAACTTCTGGATATCATCTTTTCCGACACTACCACCAAGGGAAATGGGCGATGAAATATTAGCTGCCGCTTTGTCCTTCAGTTCCTCAATCTCCCTCTGCCGATTCGTTAAATAAATAAAAATCAGCCCTTTCCATCCAAGAAACATACTGCTAAAATCACAACCAATCCTTACCAACTTCCTTTTTTTATTTGCTTTCCTACAATTTATCAGGAGCCAAACACACTTAAATTAAATAAATAAATTAGTTCAAAATCGACAATTAAAAAGTAAGTAGCACTATCTATTTGAAGCAGAAAGTTTGCTTTAAGCATGGCTATTAGACACGGACCGGCCCGAGACTTAATTGACCCAGTGACTTGACCGATCTAGGTAAGGTAAAAAACTAACAAGCGTAGAAAAACAATTAAATCCGGTTGACCTATTGGGTCGACCCATGACCTGAGCAACCACGCAAAACCCATTAAAAACCTTTTTTTTTTCAAATGTGTTTTTTCTCCTAACTAAATGCACCTCTTTTTTTATATTTTTTTCAAATGTGTTATTAAATCTTTTTAAAGTTCATTATATAAATATTAGAAAAATATTTTATTTTTTCAATATAGGATTTGAAGTCTTTTAGTATAATTTATATTCACAAGAAAAAAAATTATTTTTTTTAATATGGGATTTGAAGTCTTTTAATATATATATTTTATATTCACAATAAAAAAATTATATTTTTTTAATGTGAGATAAAAAAATCTTTTTGGTTTGAATACTTCAATGTGAGATAACATAGTATCTTTTTAATGTAGGATAATATAATATATTTCAATGTGGGATAAAAAAATATTTTCAAATAATGTTTTAAATTTTATTATTTACAATATGTATACCATATATTTACATAGATTGTTTTTTTAATTTTTTCATGTAAAATATTAAAATTTTAAATATATTTTTTATTTTTTTTGAGTTAATTTAAATTAATTCAATTAATCTATATAACTTAAAATTCAATTTTTTAACCAGATGAACTCTCAAATTAGATTTGATAACCATGGATCTCAAATTAGGTTTGATAACCATGGCGAAAAGAGCTTCATTTTCTTTCTCCAAATCGTGAACTCCTCGTAATCCAGGTTCTGTTTTGGTTGGTTATTGTCGTCTTTAGACGGTGGAGAGGAATTGGCGTGTTGCTTGATCGCTTCGATCCGCGATTTCCCTTCTTCGTTTTAAGTACCGATTATTGGATCGAATCGATGTAATCGGATCTCTTCGTCACTGACTCATTTTCAAGTGAAGCTGTGAAAGAATTTTTTTTCTTCTTTTTATTTGAATTTGGTTTGGTTTCCCTCTTCCGTTTTTTTAGAACAGCACTCTCACTCACTCTCATTAATCATACTATACCCGACTTTCAAAATATTATTTTTTTTTACCACGATTGGTTATTTTTACCGTTGCAAACCAATTATTTACTCTCGCTTCAAAAAGGATGGACTTTTCAGTTATTTGCATTATTACAAGGCTGGCCTGACGGTTTCAGGAATATTAACGAATGTGATGTAAATCATATTTTTTAAAATTTTAATTTTTTTATTTATTTAAAATTAAAAAAAATATATTTTTTTTATATTGTTTTAATGTTCTAATGTTAAAATTAATTTTTTAAAATTAAAAAAAATTATTTTAATATATTTCTAAATAAAAAACATTTTAAACCGTCACCACTGTTATAATCTTAAAAACACTCGAAGGATTTGAGTGAATTGAGGTTTTAATTAGGTTTCAAATAAATAAAATTTAAGCTTGTAATTAACTTGATAAGATCTAAAAAAATCTTGTTTAACTTAAGTGAAACATAATTTTTTTTAATAAATCAAAAAATTAATTTGTGAATACTTAACATCATATATTTTTTTATAGCCTCCATCTATATAAATTAGTTATGTATAGCCTACGTTCATATAAATTATTTTCATATATATATATATATATATAGATTGTTTCTTAATTTTTTTATATATAATATTAAAACCTCAAACATTATTATTTTTAATTTTTTTCAATTAACCCGATCAACTCATGTGACCCAAGACTTGAGCTTTTGACTAAATCAATTTTTAAATCAGATTTAATAACTATAATTATTTGAAATCATCGAAATATTTAAAAATCCCTTGAAACATGATCATTTAAAAATTCATTGATAAATAAAATTTATATATGTTTAGAGTTGTATGAAACATGAGAACTTTATGGATTGATGAAAATACATACATTGAATAAAAAGCATAAGAAACAAAATTAGGATTCTTGATATTATGTATTGAATTTCAAATGATTTAGATTAAGAGATCTTTTTAGTATTAAATTCGTTTAAAACAAACAAACAAATAAATTTAAAATATAATCAGAAAATTCCTTTATTTTTCAAAACATTAAAAAATAAAAAATCAACAATGAAGTGTCAAAAATATTAAAATGCTTTTCAGAAATTATAACAAATTGTTGTTTATTTTGCTTTTTTTCAACAAAAAAAAGCATCGAAACAAAAAAAATTTATATTTTTATTTTTAAAAAATTGAAAACAAAAACAGCTGCCATAATTTTTAAAATTTGCCAAAGTTTTGTCCATTTACTTGAATTTCATGGTTTAAAATTCAATGAGCATCATCATTTATTTTAAAAGAAAATATGTATGATTGTAGTACAATATTTCTTAAAATGTTTTCTATATAAAAATTATATATTTTTTTTATTTTTAAAAATAAAAAATTACGGTTGTCGTGTCTAGATCTCTATTAAAAAATTATTTTCATGCTTACTATTCAATGGGCCACGGAATCCATCCGTATCAATATCAACAAAAAGTTCCTACAAACAATTAGGAATCTAGCACCACATTGGAGAGACAGATATGACTGACGAAGTCCTAATCTAACTGTATTGTTTGATTTCTAGAAAGAAATCAACTACACAATCTTCCTGCACAACCGAGCAAACAGTCGAGTACCACCTGATCATACTCAGAGCTACATCTCCAACTCCATTTTCCCAAACAAATCCAGCCAAAAAAGAAAATAAGCTTAATGATTAGTGTGGCTCTTTGATGGAGGTAACGGTATACAAGCTGAAGTTAGCGGCCATAGTTCTCTTTCTCATCAGATTTTCTTTTCGGGCGGGCGGGGCTGCTTCTTGTAGGAAGCACAACAGCCTCCTTATTTACTGATTCTTCTGCTTGATCAGCATTCCTCTCTCTCAAAAGGATGCCACCATTTGGTGCAGCTGATCGCATAGCCCTCGGCAGCTTCAAAGGAATTTCTGCCTCAATTACACTACTATCTGCTTCACTTACACCATTTGGTGCAGCTGATCCCACAGCCTTTTGGGGGGCTGCTTCAGTGTTTTCTGATTTTGTGCTGGGTGGGGGAACAGGAACAAGCTGAATTACTGATTTCCGCCATTTCTTTCTCTGGTTTGCCTTTGGTGCATTGGATTTGGCCTGAAGGTTATATGAATTAGAGAAAAGAGAAAAAAGACAAGCTGAGTTAATCAAGATTGAGACTTGATCATGAACTTGACCTAAAAAGAAAAGGCAATTTGCATCAAATGTATTTGCAGAACTAAGAATCACTACTTGATTACTCCAAAACGAACATACCACTGTATTGCCTATGTCTGATAGGGGCTTCCTTCTAACCACACCATCGTCATTTGTTTCCACAGGTTTCTCAACTAGGGCACTTTGTAGCAGCATTGCACCCTGAGAAACAAGGACCTGATTCTTCTCTGTTTCATTAGATCCAACTGTCGAATCATTTATCTCGATAGCTCCTCTATTAGAACATTTATTTGGCATACAGCCACATGATATCCCACAAAAACCCCCAGATGCTCGGCATTGGCACTTGGATGTCTTGCATAAAGAGTATTTACTACAAGCACAACATGCTTGAACAGTAGTGGCTGCCTCACCAGAACAATCTGATTTGCAGTTTTCTTGATCATGGATATCTCCTGTACTTGAACGGCCTTTGGTTTTGGAATTTCTTTTCTTTCCTCGCCATTTCCCTGACATTACCCATTCATCATCTGTCGCCTCTTTCTCTGATTGTACCCATTCATCATCTGTCATATTATTATCTGAATGTTCTGATTCAGATGTATCCATATCATCCAATATGATGGGGGTGCTCTGTTGCGCCTGAATAAACAAAAACGAACAAATAAAAAGGTTTATGAGGTTAGGGAATAGCTAACGATTCATTTGTAAGACAATCCAGTAATGCAAGCTTATATCTGTAAATATACCTGTCTATGCATGTCACGCTTATATTCTTCAGAACCGGCCTCACTTTTGATGGGGTATTTTTTCAAGGCTGAACTCTGTTAATTAAAATCATTCAATATTCAACAAATTGAGAATGTCAGTTCAACAAATAGAACTAGGAAGTTGGAAGACAAAATTTTGAAGTTGGAAACATTTAGCAAATTTCTAAAATCCAAAGTGCTAGATTCAAACAAGATACAATGGATAACGTAAACCACAACAATATTTGTTGACCTCTAATTGTCTTCAAACAAGATACAATGGATAACGTAAACTACAACAATATTTGATGATCTGCAAATGTCTTCAACTTACACTACATATGAATGCATACTAAAGACAGTAAGCAAAGCTGATATTGAGAAATTTAATCCACTTTTCTATTTGAATCTGTCTGTGTGCACCTCTAAACCAGGTTAAAAGAAAAAGTAATAACTAACCTCTGACTTCACTTGATGAATAAGTTCTGTCTTCTGGATCTCAAGATGCCTCGCTAGACTATTAAGTTTCACCACTTTTTCCTTCAGATCTCTTATTTCCGTATCCTTTTCTCTACAAGCAACTTCTTTATCTCGCAACAAGCACCTAGAAAAGTAGGAAAATTTCAGATAAATCTATTGCAGACAACATGGAACACCAAGGTGAAAAGAAACTAGCCAGTCCAAATAATGGACTTCTCTGGTAAAAAAAATTTACCTGGTGGAGGATGCTATATTGAACAGATAATTCATCACATTTTTTGCATCAGCAAGTGACCGAACATGATTCCAACGTCCCCTTCCACTAAAGCCCCGTTCACGCTCTTCTGCTTCAGACAATTGTGATGCCATGGAAACCAAGGTGCTAGAAGAAGCAGCAAGCATGTTTTCAAGAGCAAAAATCCTAGAATTTCTAGCTCCGGGAGACATTCTTAGCTGCCTGAAAATGATTATATTAACACAAGGTCATAAGGGGCCATTAAGGAAAGTCAAGAAGGGAAAAAAGGAATCACCTTGAATTAGTTTGTTTTAGTATGTCTCCTTCTTCCTTTAACTTTGCCATTTCATTGGCCATTCTAGCTCTCCTGAAATAACAAGAAGATTACTTGAATTAGTTATTTTCGAAACGGCATTAAAAGACAGCCTCAAAGATGCCTTTCATTTGGATAATGCATAGAAAAATAATCAAGGTAACAAATCAAATACATCCTCTCACTACATGCTGATGAAGATACAGATATTTTTCACAGAAAATAAATAAACAGAACAGCATTTGAAGATTTTTACAAAATATGCATGAAGTCAAGATGCAAAATCACTACTCACACTTGCATTTGATGCTCGTACTCAGAACGTACTTCATGTACCCGGAATGTGACTTCAAGTTCATGCTCAATTGCCTGCATTAGGGCCTTCGCATTGAATATAGATTATGTTAGAACCAAATCTTAGAAAAACAACTAAGCAACTAACCAAAGCGTATTTATTTATGTACATTCAAAATGCATAATTCTTTGTCTCAAGACTAACAGTAGTACCTGAACTCCAGGGCCATTGCCATTTCCAACACCTGTATAGGATAGAAAATTTTCAACAAAATATTATATATAGAAAACAAAAAAGAAGGCAGGAAGTAGTAAATCTACCAACCGAAAGTTTCACGTGACATCTTTCTTGATTCTAAAAGCTCTTTTAGCCTTTTTGTAGCCATGGCAGCTTCTTCTGTCTTTCTTTGTAGGACCTGTTTTGAAATACCAAAACTGAGTATAACACTTGTGTAAATTAGATATTGCTTTCTGAGTGCACAGCAATTACCATTTTCTGCCTCTGATTCAAAGCTAACAACTTGTGCATCTCGTACTCATTTCTCCTACCCTCTTTCTTAAGCTGGAAATGAATAAAAAATGCATTCCAAAGAGAATCAGTTTTCACAACATCACTAATCTACGTAGGCATGCAAGCAATCATCAAGGATCTATATAAATACAATTTCCTTTAACAATAACATTTCCTAGGAAAACAAAATAAAAGGATGTCTAATCGTTATAAAGGAAAATCTTTTTGTATAGTTGCCTTTTTACACTTTTGATAAATACAATTCCCTTTTATAAGAAAATGATTTTATCTAAAGCTTTTTTAAGATCATACATTAAATATTTATAGGACAGACAATATCTTTCTTTATTGTACCTGAAGAACTTCCTTTTCCCTTGATGCCTTCCATAACCTGAATTGCTCAGACTCTTGTTTGATCTTATGTTGAAGTTGAACCTGGAAACAAATAGGTGCATGGATATTGTAACTAAAGAGCTGACTTAACATAAACTAAAAACAAACCTTCTGTCTATCACAGTAGCACCTTTTGAGTCTTAATTCTCTGAATCTCCTCATTTAGTCGTCTTGCAGCCTCATCACTCTTTTGTTTTTGTCTCAATAATTGAGCTTGAGCATCTTGTTTCTTCTTCAACTCTGCAACCTGCAAAGCAGAATATGAAACCAAGAATAATTGCAATTGACAGGTATAGGTCTGTGCAAACTCACCTGTGCCTCAAGGACTGTCAACTTTTGAAGATAGTCTTCCTTTAATTTTTTAGCACCATCATCAGAAGTAGATGATATATTGGCAAGATTGTATCTCAATTCCTCGATCTCTTTCTGTGCATTGACAACAAAGATGGAGATAGTTATATACAAGCATGGCCCTGAAACACTCAAAACATAGCATGTGAACATACAAGCACTGACCTGCAAAAGCCTCTTTTCTTGTTCTAAGTCCTGAACTTTTTTATCATAATGTTGCTTAAGAACTGAAGTATCCACACTTGTAAAACGCTTCATTTCAGCCTTTAAAAATTTAAAGAAAAAAAAATGAAGGACAATGGTCAAAATGCCAACAAATTTTATAATAAAAATAAGAAACTGCTGCTCCTAGACAGTCAAAACATCGCATGCACTACTGTTCCTGCATTTATTTTAAGCCAGAACTAGCATGGGTTTAACATTTCTATGACGTTGATCATTAACGATACTTTTGTGGTCCAAAATCTTCTTCCATCTCATGAATTGACAGCTCCTTTATTGAGCAGAAAACAGCAGTAGCCAAAAAAATATTTAGCTGTACATCTAATGACAACACAAGAATGAAAAGGAACGTTTATACTAAAAATTAGGAGTTGAGCTGGTTGGTTTTACCTCCTTTTGTTCTAGTTTTCTGTCCAATTCTTTCAGCTCCCTGTCCAATTTTTCTTGCAGAGAAGAATGCTCTAGCTCTTTTTCCTCGTCTTCAACTTCATCTGCATTTGAATCAAAAGAAAATATTTTCAACAATTAGATATATAGCTACATCTCATATGTGAAATGAAATGCAAAGTTGACTGCCAAAACCAGAAACGACAAATAAAAGGATGTTGAGCATCAACAGTTATCAAAGGCACAAATTCACTGATCAATGATGTTGTGTGACCTACCCATAAAGCTGCCAGACCAAAAAGGGCATGGTTTTGGCGCAAATGAGACCAGCATTGTCAACATTTAAAATCACATATTCATCAACCAAACAACAATTTTACCTAGTTATTTGAAGGGAGTGTCTTTGTTTCATGAAGCAGGAAAATGGAGAAAAGGCCTTTTTCAAGAATATAGAATAAGAAAACTAACAAATGCACTACAAAATGAGTTAAAGTTTCTTATATGTTACCTAGTTATTTGAAGGGAGTGTCTTCGTTTCATGAAGCAGGAAAATGGAGAAAAGGCCTTTTTCAAGAATATAGAATAAGAAAACTAACAAATGCACTACAAAATGAGTTAAAGTTTCTTATATGTTACCTGAAATGTCAGTTGATTTTGTGTCAGAATTGGATGAAAGCTCATTTAGAGATTGGAGTAAAGCATCTTTTGAGCGGAACCTCTCATCATCCGAGTCGAGATAATCAACAAATTGATTACGCTTTGAGGTGGACAAGTTTTTCAAATGCAACAACTCTCCTTCTAACTCTTGAATTTTTGACACATACATTTTGACCAATTCATAATCCTGAAAGTGCTTTTAAAACTGTGTCAAAAAAAGATTTTTATATGTCAAAAGTGACAATAATCTTCAACAATCAATTCACCCAAACCTGATTTATACTGGAGTCAATCTCATCCCAGGATTTACCATTTCGAGCTGATTCAATTTGCATTATCAATTTGTCCTTTTCAATCTGAATTATTGACTCAATTGTAATCAAAGAAAAAAAATCACAAAGAGCATAATAATTACAAAAACACGAAAACTTAATAACCTGAGCATCAACAGCACGTTGATTCAAGTGTTCACAGGTAAGTCGTCTCTCTTGAAGTTCCCGTTGTAATTCAGCATTACTCACTTCAAGCAATGACACTTTGTGTTTGAGAATCTAAGAAAACACATATCATTAAATAACGGAATTTAAAAGATGGGAGCAGATGGTGGTATTTATCAAAACCGTACCTGAAGCTCATCGAATGGAATGGTTGCATCACCACGATAAAATAATAGTTCAGCCTGTAATTGCTCAATTTGGCCTCTCATTTGCTGCATTTGAGCAGCCATTGGATCACGATTGACCTAAGAACAAGGTAGAAAAATGCTGAGCATGAAAAGATAGCCATGACAAAACAAAGCACAACAAACAAGTGAAGAAGGAAAACTTACCACTGCTTTGTTCTGAATATTACGAGCACGATTTGCATACTTCAATGTATTCAAGGTCTCCTCCGCATTTGTGTCAGCAGGGCTAACACATGCTATAATAAATATGACAAACTGTTGAAGGCAGAAATCTAAAATGCAAAAATAAACTCTAAGCATTGTGATACATAAAGGTGATAAATGACATACCAATCATCACTGTTTTGCTGTTTCCTCCCAAAGAATCCTAGAAATTCAAATTCCAATGACAGTAATAAGAAAGCTTCTATCAAGAGTAGATGTCATACTTTAAACTGAAAGTAATCACAATGTAGAGCATCCATTCACCACAATCAATGAAATATCCCTCTTGAAAAATTGAAAGTCATCCATCATATACCACTTTTGTTTATGTTTATGTTTATGTGCTTTTTCGGAAATAAATGATTCATCCACATGATTCAGAAATCATTTGGATCATGAAATAGTTACAAGTTTTTGTGTAAGGATTAGAGGTTTAATTAAAACTAACAAGATGGCAAAGGAAAGGAAGGCACCTGTAACAAGCGTGTTAACTTGCTATCACGATAAGGAACATGGCCCCCTTCTTTCTTTTTTTTCTCATCCCCCAGTGCACTTATCACATTTCCAAGGGCCAGCAAACCCTTATTAATGTGGATGCCTAAAACATGGAAAACTCGTAAAATTGTAACAAGATAAACAAAATAAAATAAACATTGCAAGCTACAATAGCACAAATCATGCCCATTGAATCATATCAAGAATTATTAAATTTAAAGGCTCTCTCATTATAACAAAAAACATTGGAACTACCTTCTTTGAAACGCATGCCATCTGCACCTGTTCTTTTCGCACGTTCTGATCCAGCAAGGTCAACCAAATGAAGTTTTGCACATAATATGTCATCACCGATATCATCATTATTTACTCCAATTGGACAGGAAGAAATTTTCTTTTGCTCCATGGTAATTGTAAATATAGCATGCGAGCGACTGGGAAATAATGAAACACATGTTTTACATTATGAATTTTAGATGAGAAAATTCATAAAGAGAAGGGAAAATTAGCTAACAATTGCATTAAAAATGTTCAGTTGTTTAGTTGGAATGGACAAAATGAAATATTCAAGTGACAAAAGAAAGAGAGAGTCAGCAAATGCTTATTCATCAACCAATTTCAAACCATGAGTTCTTTGAAACCAACATCATGTCAGAACAAACACAAAAACTAAGTTAGAGTAAGTGACATGGTGAAATCCACACCTAGATTGACTGTTCATGTTAGTGCTGCCAGTTGCACGAGATAAAGACCCTCGAGACAAATAAGATGCCATCTCCTCTTTATTTCTAACTTCTGCTTCAGTAACACCAGCAAGTGTGATCCCTCCATTTGCTGTTTCTCTGATCTGAATTGGAACTCTAGAAGGAACTGCAGGCTTTGCCGCATTCACCCATTCACCTTTAGAGAAAGCTGCCGAATTGGGGTCGAGCAAATCGAACACCTCTTCCTTAAATATCTGTTTATTTAGCATCAGAAAATAAGCACATGGTTCTACAACAAGTATTCAAAGAATTATCGCATTGAAGTATATAATTTTACCTCGATGAATGAAACCCGTATCAAAAACTCTGACGATTCATTAGCAGCCTCCACTCTCTTAAATATACTATCCATTACTTTTGGTATAATTCCAATATTACTTCCTTCTCCAGAGTAATTGGTCCCCATTGTATATGTTTTCCCCGAACCAGTCTAATTTTTAACAAACATGTTAAGAATCATACACATAATATACAGACTGTAACAAACAAGAAGAAATAAATCGAAGTTAAACCTGGCCATAGGCAAGGACGGTGGCATTGTAGCCATTTAAAAGTGCCTCAACCAGTGGAGCAACGCAATCATTGAAAATCTCTAAAGAAGGTGACGCGGTACTCCCGTATACATAATCATAAGTGAACGAATGCGAGCCGATTTGAACCTGATTCATCATCATCATCATCCGAACAATGAATTTGACAAAATAATTTAATAACCTTTTTCTTGTTAATTTATATTTATATTTATATTTATAAATGAAATCTAAATGTAAAGAAATTAAAACTGAAAGAGAGAAAGGCTGATTCAATACCTGCGGCTCTCCAGGAACAACGGTGATGATGTCTGTACAACCAATGAGAAGCTCTGGTGTGATCAACGGCCGAATATTAACGGCAACTCTCACGCACTCCGAACTCTCCATCCCTTGTTTTTTTTTTTTCAAAATCGATCCAGGTAGAAAAACCTAAAATAGATCCAAATTTGAAAACCTAAGTCAGATTAAAATACAAAAATAAGAGGAAGTGAGAGACAGATTTAAATCAACGCTAACGTTTCCGGTAACGCATTAATTGATGAAACAGGGATCTGAGATCTGTGAGCTGCCTGAGGGAGATGAATTTTTAAAATTTGATTTTTCTGAGAAAGGAGACAGTGATTTTGAATTTTTTTGGGGTTGTTGAGGCTTTAGATAATTAGAGAGTAAGACATGGGAGGAAGGACGGGAGAAGAGGGGAAGGTGGGTTTTTTGAAATAGTGTTGGGGAACGGAATTGAATAAAATTATTGAAGTGGAATAAAGGGAAAGGCGCTTCAAGTCCGAATTCAAATGTTTGGTGGGGTCAGTCACGTGAGGGAGATGTGGTGAGTGACAACGGCACAATGCGGTCTTTCGACTTGGATTTCAAAGCATCTGATCCGGACAGCCTGATCCCTCCCTAATTGGGTGCTAAAAATAAATTGGATTAGTTTGGGGGGTATCCGTGGGTTATTTCTGCTTTGTGATTTTCACTCTTTTTTTTCTCTTAGGATCACTTGTATATATAGCCCCAGTATAAATCGAAGCTAATATTTTTCTATATATATAAAAAAAAGCATCTTTGTTTCAAAAAAATATTAACCCATGATTCAAACTATAAGATCATGATAACCACATAAAACCTAAATCAAATCAAATTAAAGAGTCTATTTCTTATCAACCAAATATTAAAGGTCAAAAATATATAAAAATAATAATTAAAAAGACCCAAAAAAACCTATATTTAAGTAAACAAAAATATTATGAAGTAAGAATTAAATGCTTATATTTAAGCACTTAGGTTTAATTTAAATCAAAACCAAAATTTCTTTTTTAAAAATGCTAAAGTTAAAAAAGAACAATAAATAAAAAGACTCGACATAATTCAGGTCATTTTCAAAATTAGTAAAAAATCCTATAAAAAGCAAATAAAAAAAATTAATGAACCCTAACCTCCAACTAAATCAAATATAGAATGATGAAATTGTAAAAACTTGATCTTAAAAAAAGAACAAATAATAAATGAAACCAGACAAATCTCCTAAATCAGGGTTAATCTCCCAAAATATTATAAAGTAAGAATTAAATGCTTATATTTAGAAGGTGTTTGGGTCTGCTGCTGCGGCTGCGGTTGGCATCAAAAGTTATTGTAAAGTGTTTGCTAAATACTAACCACATTTTTTTTAACGTGGGCCCCCTTCAAAACTGAGGTTAGATCTCAGTTTTTGAAAAGCAAAAAACAATTGCTTTTTGTTGCTGTGTTCTCCTCTCTCTCACACCGACACTGTATAATTTTAATTAACATTGCAAAACTTTCCCGTTGGAGAGCCCATCTTCCCCTCTGTTCCCAATTTTTTCTAATTTCTTGGTTTTCATTGGTTGGTGAGAATTCAGATAAGTTTTTTTTTTTTTGTAATAACAGCAACAAAACATATATTGCTTATGCTATTATAATTTATTTGTATAAAGCTTTTTTATTGAGTGGTTATATTTAGAGGTAATTTTTGTTAGAGATAATATATAAATTTTTTTTTTGTTTTTTTAAAAATTAGTTTAAAAATTATAATAACGTACCATTTATGAAATTTGATCGCAATTTCAATTATGTTATTGTCGGGTCCGACCCAGTTAAAAAAAATTCAGTTTTTATTTTTATTTTAATTATGTTCTATTTAAAAAATTAAAAGGAGATCGTTTGATGACGTAACAAAAGATTCCGTTTTTGTTGTTGCGCGCTTAAGAACCATGAGAAATATAGTCCTTGTTTGATAGATTTCGCATGTGATGACATTGCACATAATGTAATGGAATAATAAAAAATATTTGATATCTATATTATTTATTTCATGATGTAATAACAATAGTTAAATTTACAATATTTAAATTAAAAATCATTAATATAAATATATATATATATATATATTTAATTATTTTATAATCTCAATTTGAAAAGCATTTTTATTAACCAAACACATTAAACTACTTTTTTTTTCAACCTCAATTTCAACCACAGTTTTAACCAAACACCTATTTTTTCAAACCAACCTCAACTAAAAGTACTTTTTTTATAAAACAAAACTTTTTTTAAACCACAACCACATAAGCAATAGGTTTAATTTAAATCAAAACCAAAATTTCTTTTTTAAAAAAGCTAAAGTTAAAAAAGAATAACAAATGAAAAGACTCGACATAACCCATGTCATTTTCAAAGTTAGTAAAAAATCCTATAGAAAGCAAATAAAAAAGAATTAATGAACCCCAACCTCCAATTAAATCAAATGTAGAATGATAAAATTGTAAAAACTTGATCTTAAAAAAAGAAAAAAATAATAAATGAAACCGAACAAATCTCCCAAACCAGGGTTAATCTTCCAAATTTGCAACCCATTAATCATAGACCCGAGCTCTATCAAGAAGTTTCATTCAATGTTGAATGATACAATAAAAAAATATATAAATTTTTTAAAAAATCAAAGTAAAAAAATCTTAATAAAAAATGAAGGTGAAATCATTAAAAAAATAAATTTTAAAAATAATCTTAACTAAAATAAATAGTAATAAAAAAAGACCAAATTTGCATATTAAAAAATTAAAAATGGATGAAATTCAAAGAATCTTAATTCTATAAAATAATTTAAATAAAAAAAATCAATTAAAATGACATAGATCAAATTTGAAGGAAGGGTTAATAAAGTTTGGGAAGTCAGCCACTGGAGAGAAGAAAACTAATGCCAAACCGGAGGGAATTACACCACTAGCGCTATTTAGAGAGTTAGGCCTTACCATGACGAATCGGAAAAGCACCAAGGAAGGTCATTTATGGTCGTCATAAGTAATTGCACATGTTGCTTAAACATTGCAAAGCAAGTTACTCGTTGGTACATTCAATGCACACATTAATAAAATTTTCTTTTTTATTTTTATAATATTTATTAAAATATTGAATTGCTCTAAAAGACCACATGATAATCACAAAAAAAAAAAAAACTAAAATAAAAGTAAGAATACGCCCCTAAAGGCCAATTAAGTAATTATATTATGCAAAAAATATGAAAATACTAAATTGCCCCCGATCAATTCTAAAATGACTAATGAACCATGTGAAAATATTCAATTAGCCTTAATAGATAGCTTAGTTTTTTAAGGGCAAAATAGTAATTTCATTATTGTAATCCACAATGAGTCAAAGCATTTTTACAATAAGTATAAGTATTGTTGTTACAGGTTTTAGGGTTTTGTTAATAAAGTTGTTGAAACTTCACAGAGAAATTAGGTTTTCCACAACTGATTTTTGAGCTTAAGTGCTTGGCTAGGTTACTGGATTGGGAAGAATGGCTTGGTACTTTTTGTAAAAACAAATCCCTTGTGTGATAAAGGAACCCTTCATGCTTAAGTTAGTGAATTGATAAAGAGAAAAATAGAGAGAATAAAAAAGAGAAAAAGGATTTCATGTAATGTTGAAGAAATTACTCTACCTTTGTTGTGTGGGTGGTTTAGGGTATTTATACACCTAGTAACCAAACAAGGTCACATGACACCTGACAAAGAAAAGAGAAGCAATGGTAGCTCACCTTACATTGTGGATAAGTAGTAGTGATTCCCCTAATGATAAGTGGTTGTAATGATTACTTTTGTGTTTTCCTAACTAATAAAAACAACACAAATTCGCATGCAATCAATAAAGATACCTGATTATGCAGTGGATATTCTTTCACCAAGATATGAACCAATGAGGATACATGTACATTTGGATTACTTTTACATATGTTTTTACTTCTAAATTAAACAATAATAGGCATACATTGTCTCTTGGAAAATATGTGTCAAACCTTATTTTGTGTGCATGTGATTACTATGGTATGGTCAATTTCTAGGTTCCTCTAATTTAGGGGGTTTCTAGTCATATAGGTTGATGTCTAAGTTTGACCTCAATGATTAAGGTCTCTAGGTTTTAGGCCTAGCCTAAATGGATAGAATGATTTTGTTTTTGTATTACACTTGCTCCCTTCCCTAAGTAATTTTTAACATCTTCATGTTAAAAAATGACTATATAGAAAAATACTAAAGGTGAATGTGATTAAACAAGATTGTGGTAGGAGTTTTTCTTTGGCATTATGTTTTCAAATTTGTACTTATTCTTGTTATTTACTTGATAGTGCAATTGCATGCCTTTAACTATCTTGGATAATATAGATGAGAATGTGAGAGTAAGAGGTCAACAATAAAGAGTTAAGCATATGACCTTCTATAATGAGTTATTACTTATGTGACATGCATGATGTACATTTATAAGTCTTGAAACAATATACATAAGAGAAAAAGACTCATGTATGATGCATGTTGATTAACACGACCAAAAGATTGATATTTTATCTCAAATGCAGGAGTGTCGAAGTAATAAATAACCTAGCAAAACCGGGATCGAACCACAAAGAGGTTAACTATATAAATTATAAATAATAATAATAATAATAATAATAATAATAATAATAATAATAATAATAAGTTAAAGAGAACTTTGAGATATAAGATTAATGTGAGGATTCAATAATGATAAAAACAAATGTCAATGTTAGAGAATCCACTAATAGTATTAGAAATAAGTATAGTATAAAACTCTTTTTATTAATCAACTAGAAATCACACACAAAGGAGGTTCCAATCAGATAATTTATCCTTAATAGTTCATTATAAAATTTTAACATGATCATATTAATTATCTTATTTAAGTAACACCATACTTTTAAATATTGTCAGGAATTCATGATGCTAACTTATGTTAATAACAAATCAAGTTTCTTTCATAGCACATGTGTAGGTTATACTATAAGGTTGGCTATGAAAGTACCAAGCATTTTTTGTACCAAGTGTTATACAGCACAAATTTAGATTAACCATTTAACAAGCAAGGTATTAAGAATTAATAAGATAAAAAGATAAGACATGTTAATAACAAACTTTCTTGGATATAAACATTGAAGTTCATGTTGAGTTTATATTATAACTATTCTAACACCATTGGTGAAACCTTTTCACCTTGACATAATAAACTTAGCTAAACATAATGAAGAAGATAAACATAAATAAACAACATAAGAACATAAGTATAGTAAAGGAAATGAAAAGCATAAACAAGAGATTAAGGAAAATATAACATGAAATAAAACTTAAACATTACAAAAATATAAAGAAAGAAAGAAAGAAAGAGCATGATCTTGATCTGAACAACCAAGATGCCTAAATGCATGGAAAATGCCTCCTTTTATATGCTACAATTTGGAAATATTAATTTGATGACTAATTGTTGAGTGGGTGGTCACATCTTGACTTGGTGACAATCCTTTTCTTCTTGTCTAAACAAAACGTCATTGATAATGTCCGCATTTGAATCACTTGTACTCTTGCAAGTTTTAGGAAATTGTCCCATCTTTCCAGGAAAAAAAAATTGAGGTCATTTGAACTTCTATAACTCGAGATATTAGCTGAACACTGAACAGTGTCTGGGCTGTAAGACAGATTCGGACTTCTCCGTTGTTGCTATAATTTGGACTTGAAAACGGCTTTTTTAAATCTTGAACTCCACATGAAAGTTTTAAGCCTATATCTTATCTTTCTATCTATATAAAGCAGACCTAAATCTAAGATCTGTAGCTTCAAATATAACCCAATTACCGAATAGTGTTTCAGTTTGGATTGAACCAACATCTCTTTTTGAAATTTGGCCCTCTCTTTGTCCTTTCAATTTCAGTACTTAAACTCATCAATCAATCCTTTCATTTATGTGATAGGCCTGCATTTAAAATGAACATTTACCATAAATTAAAGGTATCTTATATTATTAGATATGTTATTATAAAATATGCTTTAGTTAAGGAGTTATTGATACTTCAAGTGTAAAATGATGATATAAAACCTTGAAAAAAAATGCACTTTTAGGTACTAATCACTAACACATCTTCAACTATTCCTCTAGGCACTTTTACAGATCTATTGGCAAGTAAAAGAATTATAGAAGTTGGTTTTAACTCACATAGATTGAGACTTTGAAAAACTGAATATGGAAATAAATTCACACTAACTCCAAGATTAAGTAAAGCTCTTTTAATTTTATGTTCTGAATAAAGCAAGAAAATATAGGACAACAAGGGTCTTTATATTTCAAAGCATTATTATTCTAAAGAATGACACTTACTTGTTCGGCTAGAAAGACTTTCTTTTTCACATTCAGTTTTCTCTTTACAGTGCATAGATCTTTCAAAAATTTAGTATAGGAATGAACCTGTTTAATATCATCCAGCAAAGGTTTATTGATCCTTACCTATTTGAAAGTTTCAAAGATTTCAGAGTTGTGATTGATTTTTCTTTGTTTGGTCATGGCATGAGGAAATAGAAGTGTTAGCGAAGAATTAGTCTTTTCTTTGCAATATTCAGATCCAACCCCTACCTTACCCTCAGAGATTGACTCATCATCTTTCTCACAAGGTTTAAGAATGAGATTTTCAATAACCTTACCACTACGAAGAGTAATGAATGATTTGACTAGATCCATGTGTTGGCTTTTAGAGTTAATTGTATTTGCATTGTATTGCCCCTTGGGATTTTGCTGTGGTTGAGATGGAAACTTACCTTTCTCTTGACAACTGAGAGCAAATGTGAACTTTGCAAGAGTATCTTTAAAATCTGTTGTGCTTTGAGCAAGTTGAGTGTTGATTGCCTCTTACTGTTCAATGAATGCATTCAATGTTTCCTCAAGATTTCTTCTAGGAGGTGGAGCATAAAGAGGTGCATATCCATGAGAATTTTGGAAATTATGGTGTGCTTGAAACGATGCTTGTAAAGTTTGTGCATTATTATTATCATCACTCTTCCAATTGAAATTTGGATGATTTCTCCAACCAGGGTTGTATGTTTGTGAGTATGGGTTATGATTGGGTCTTTGTAAACTCTTTAAAGCATGCACTTGTTCATGGAGACATTTCTTTAAAGAAGGAAAAAGTTGGACAATCATTGGTTGAGTGTTCATTGGTTTCACAAATTTAACACACAATGTCTTGAACAGATTTTAATCGACCGCTCCTTTTCAATTCTAGTGCCTCGACTTTTTTAGCTAAATATGCAAACTTGGCTTGGAGGTCATTAAATCTCTAAGGTTGTACATTCCTCCACTAGATGTATGAGGTTGGGTTTTACTTGGTGTCTCATAAGTGCCTGTAGTGTTCCAATTTTGTACATTTTCAGCTAGCAAGTCTAGGTACTTTATTGCTTCATTAGGGTCTTTATCTTTAAAAGTTCCATTGCACATCAATTCAACTGTTTGTCTATCTTTAGGTGTTAACCCTTCATAAAAATATGAAATCAATCTCCATGTTTCAAAACCATGATGAAGGCAAGTATTAAGTAAGTATTCGACCTATCCCAACATTGGTAAAATGTTTCTCCTGGTTTTTGAGTGAAAGTGGTGATTTGTCTTTTGAAAGAGTTTGTTTTGTGAGACGAAAATGTTGTCATAGATCATTTGTCGAGATTGGCAACAGATTCAAAATTTGACATCACACTAATCGATGACTACTTTCCTGATGAATCTTTACTTTCTGTTTCTACAATGTGTTGGTTTGGTAATATTGTTAATTTTCTTGTTTTAGGACAATTGCCAGCTCATTGGAGTACCCAAGATAAAAGAAAGTTCTTGAACGAAGTGAAGAACTTTTATTGGGATGACTTTTATTTCTTCAAATATTGTCCTGATCAAATATTTTAAAGATGCATTCCTGACAATGAGGTAAGTAGTGTCATTAAATTTTATCATTATAAGGCATTTAGGGGTCATTTCTCATCAAGAAAGACAACTGCAAAAATCTTACAAGGTGGATTTTACTGGCCCATCATGTTCAAGGACTCACATGCATTCTGCAAGATCTGTGAAAATTGTCAAAAGTTGGGATCTATTTCAAAACATCACACGATGCTTTAAAATCATATTCTTGTCATTGAGATTTTGACTGTTGGGGTATAGATTTCATGGGTTCATTTCCTTTATCATTTGGTTTCTTGTACATATTAGTTGCAGTCGATTATGTTTCAAAATGGATAGAGGCAATTTCAAGTCGAAACAATGATCACAAAACAATGATAAAGTTTTTGAAAGAAAACATTTTAAGTCGATTTGGAATCCCTTGAGCCATGATAAGTGATGGTGGAACACATTTTTGGAACAAGCCATTTGAGTCTTTAATGAAGAAATATGGAATCACACACAAAGTTTCCACCCCTTATCACCCTAGACGAGTGGACAGGTAGAACTTGCTAATAAGGAGATCAAACAGATCTTGGAGAAAACAGTGAACCCTAATCGGAAAGACTGGTCTTTAAGACTTAATGATGCACTTTAGGCTTATCGAACTGCTTATAAAACATCATTAGGTATGTCACCTTATAGACTAGTGATTAGTACTTAAAAGTGCATGTTTATCAAGGGTTTATATCATCATTTTGCACTTAAAGTATCAATAACTCCTTAACTAAAGCATGTTTTATAATAACAAGTCTAATATTATAAAATGCCTTAATATATGGTAAATGTCCATCTTAAATGCAGGCTTATCACATAATTCAAAGGATTGATTGATGAGTTCAAGTATGAAAATTGAAAGGACAAAGCGAGGGTCAAACTTAGAAAAGAGATGTTGGTGCAGTCCAAACTAGAATGTTATTCGGTAATTGGGTCATATCTCGAGTTCTATATATCCAAATGACCTCAAATTTTTACACAAATTCAGTAAGATATAGGCCTACAACTTTCATATTTTCCTCAAGATCTAAGAAGGCCGTTTTCAAGTCCAAATTATAGCAACAATAGAGAAGTCTGAATCTGTCCTGTAGCCTGAACATTGTTCAGTGTTTGGCCCATATCTAGAGTTATAGAAGTCCAAATGAACTCAATTTTTTTTCTTGGAAAGCTGAGTCAATTTCCTACAACTTTCATGTTTTCTAGTGGACCCAGTTCGGATGGTAGCATTTTTTTTTTATTCAGACAAGAAGATAAGGATTTTCACCAAGTCAAAAGTTGGCCACCCACTCAACAATTAGTCATCAAATCAATAATTCTGAATTTTGGCCTATAAAAGGAGGCATTTTCCATGCATTTGGTGGGCTTGGTTGTTCAAATCAAGTTCATGCTCTTTATTTCTCTCTTTATATTTTTTTTTGTAATTTTTAAGTTTTGCTTTTATTATTATCTTGTTTATGCTTTTCATTTCATTTTCTTTACTTAGTTAACTTGTATTTTCTTTATGTTCTTGTTTTGTTTATTTATGTTTCTCTTCTTCATTATGTTTAGCTAAGTTTATTATGTCAAGGTGAAAAGGTTACACTAATGGTGTAAGAATAAGTATAGTGTAAACTCAACATGGATCTTAATGTTTAATATTAACATGTCTTATCTTTTTATCTTACTAATTCTTAATACCTTGCTTGTTAAATGGTTAATCTAGATTTGTGTTGTATAACATTTGGTACAACAAATGCTTGGCACTCTCATAGCCCAACCGTATAATTAATATGACCATGTTAATAATTTATAATGAGCTATTAATGACAAATCATCATATTGGAACCTCCTCCGTGTGTGGTTTCCAAATTGAGTAATAAGAGTTTATACTATACTTGTTTGAAATACCATTGGTGGATCCTCTAACCTTGACATTTGTTTTTATCATTGTTTAATCCTTACATTAATCTTTCATCTCAAAGTTCTCATTAATTTCTTCATCTTCTTTTTCTTTTATTATTATTATTATTATTACTACTACTATTGTTGCTATTATTATTATTATTATTATTATTTACATTCTGTTTATATTACATAATTTATCTCTTTGATATTTTCATAAACTCAGTATATAGGCTGGAAACCTATGACTCGATCTTTTAGATCATTCTCAGGTATAACAACGCCACGTGCTGAGTATTATTATTATTACTACTACTATTATTGTTGTTCTTGTTCTTGTTGTCTTGTTATTTATAATTTATACAATTAACCTCTCTGTGATTCGACCCCGGTCTTGCCGGGTTATTTATTACTTTGACACTCCTGCACCAGGGAGAAGACATCAATCTTTTGGTCGTGTCAAGTTTTTGACGCCGTTGCCAGGAAGGTAAATTCTTGTACAAATTATAGTATTTATTTTGTTTTCCCTTTTCACTTTTCTTGTATCTAACTTTGTTTCCTTTTCTTTTGTTTTCTTCTTCCTTTTATTCTCTTTCTATACGTGTATGAGTATTTGGTCACGTACATTAAGTGGTAGACTTTGTAGAGTATCCTCATCATTTTCAGAAAATATGGCCGAAGAAGATAACCAGTCACTTCATAATGAGAATAACCGTGTTAGGATACTTAGAGACCACATGAATCCCACAAGAACAAGTGCACCCTTATGCATAGTTTTCCCTTCTGATGCATCCCATTTTAATTTTAAGCTAGGCATTATTCATCTTTTACCTTCTTTTCATGGCTTAGATCTAGAAAATTCATACTTGCATTTGAGAGAATTTGAGAAAGTTTGTAACACTTATAATGACTCAAATTGTAGCATGAACACCATTAGATTAAAGCTTTTTCCTTTTTCATTAAAAGATAAAGCTAAAACATGGCTACAAAATCTTAGGTCAGGATCCATTCATGCTTGGGATGAAATGCAACAATAATTTTTAAAGAAGTTTTTTCCATCTCATAGAACCAACTCTTTCAAAAGACAAATCACCACTTTCATTCAAAAAACAGGTGAAACATTTTACCAATGTTGGGATAGGTATCGAGACTTGCTTAATACTTGCCCTCATCATGGTTTTGAAACATGGAGATTGGTTTCACAATTTTATGAAGGGTTAACACCTAATTGATGTGCAATGAAACTTTTAAAGATAAAGACCCTGATGAAGCAATAGAGTACCTAGACTTGCTAGCTGAAAATGCTCAAAATTGGGACACCACGGGCACTTATGAGGCACCGGGTAAAACTCAACCTCATACATCTAATGGAGGTATGTATAACCTTAGGGAAGATCATGACCTCCAATCTAAGTTTGTATCTTTAGCTAGAAAAGTCGAGGCACTAGAATTGAAAAGGAGTGGTCAATTAAAATCTGTTCAAGACATTGTGTGTCAAATCTGTGAAACAAATGAACATGCAACCATTGATTGTCCAACTTTTCCTTCTTTCAAGGAATGTCTCTATGAACAAGCCCATGCTTTATATAGTTTCCAAAAGCCCAATCATAACCCATACTCGCAAACATACAATCCTGGTTGGAGAAATCACCCAAATTTTAGTTGGAAGAGTGATAACAATAATGCACAAACTTCACAACCATCGTTTCAAGCACACCATAATTTCCAAAATTCTCATGGATATACACCTCCATATGCTCCCCCTCCTAGAAGAAATCTTGAGGAAACATTGCATTCATTCATTGAAAAGCAAGAGATAATCAACACTCAACTTGCTCAAAGCATGACAAGTTTTAAAGATACTCTTACAAAGTTAACATCTGCTCTCAGTTTTCAAGAGAATGGTAAGTTTCCATCTCAACCTCAGCAAAATCCAAAGGAGAAATACAATGTAAATACAAGTAGTTCCAGAAGTCAACACATGGATCAAGTCAAATCAGACATCACTCTTCGCAGTGGTAAGGTTATTGAAAAACCCACTCTTGAACCTTGTGAGAAAGATGATGAATCAATCTCTAAGGGTAAGGAAGGGGTTGAATCTGAACATTGCAAAGAAAAGACTGATTTGCCACCAGCACTTCCATTTTCTCATGCCATGATCAAACATGAAGCAATCGATGATGAAAAAAGCACCGAAAATGTTGTCGCGGATCATTTGTCAAAGTTGACAATAGATTTGACATCTGACATCACACCAATCAATGATTACTTTCCTGATGAATCTTTACTTTCTCTTAGTTCAATGCCTTGGTTTGCTAAAAATAACAATTTTCTTTCTTCGGGATTTTTGCTAGCTCATTTGGATAACCAATATAAAAGAAAGTTTTTGAGCGATGTGCAAAACCTTTATTGGGATGACCCTTACGTATTCAAATATTGTCCTGATCAAATATTTCAAAGATGCATTCCCGACAATGAGGTAAGTAGTGTCATTAAATTTTGTCACTCTGAAGCATGTGGGGATCATTTCTCGTCAAAAAAGACGACTGCAAAAATCTTACAAAGTGGATTTTATTGGCCCACCATGTTCAAGGACTCATATGCATTCTGCAAAACCTGTGAAAATTGTCAAAAGGTAGGATTTATTTTAAAACATAGAGAGTCTTTAGATAATCTTCTATTGACTCTTAAGTCTCATCATAATGGAGATGTGCATCGGGCAATTCATGATTTATGGCCCCATTTTCATAAAGAACATGCTCATCATAGTCTTGGGAATCTGACTAAAAAAAGGCCTTGTTTGCCAGTTTTTAAGAAAACTGGATGGGAAGCCTATCCCCGACCCATAGAGGGCGTTTAAGCCGTTCTTGGACGTAAAACCAAAGGAAGATGTGAGCCACAATCACAACTACCTGTACATACACCTTTTATTTATTTATTTATTTAAAAAAACAATAAAAAAAAAGAGAAGAAATGATTGCATTTCCTTTTTCTCATCTATAAAACCTTCTCTTCCTTCCCTTCATTTCTACTCAACCCATACATTCATCAAATATTGAAGTGTGTAGAAATGGCAGGTTCCTCAAGTAATCACATAAACAATATTTGTGTTTTCGGTGGATCTAGTCCTGGGAAAGAAAAAGAGTTTTTAGAATCGGCAAATCATCTTGGTCAGGTACTAGTTGAGCGAAAGATTCATTTAGTGTATGGAGGAAGCAACCTTGGGTTAATGGGGGGAGTGTCAATAGATGCATCTTTAGGAGGTAGTCAAGTTTTGGGGGTTGTCCCCAAAGCTTTAGCACAAGGGGACATCATTGGAAAAACAATTGGAGAGGAATTACAGGTCCCCAAAATGTCTGATCGACTGAATGCAATGTTTAACCATGCTGATGCCTTCATTGCCTTACCAGGTGGTCTGGGCACATTGGAAGAGATCTTTCATATTTCCTCTTGGGCCTAACTGCACATTCACCATAAACCCATAGGTTTGTTAAATGTTAATGGTTTTTATGATAAGTTGTTGTCTTTTCTTGATCATGCTGTGGAACAGGAATTTCTAACATCTTCAGCACGACAAATCATAATCTCTGCTACTATTGTTGAACAATTGATTGACCAATTACAATCTTTCATCCCTATAATTAATCCCTCCATGAGTTGCATAAATTGGTCAACTAAGGAAAACCGTAAAAAGCTTAGATTGGATTTAAGCCTTCGTTTGTAAAAACTTTGTGTCTTTTGGTTTTATTATCGTGTTTTGTTGTTTCTTATATTTGTTTAAGTGTGTATTAGGTTTGTCAATGTTCGTTATTTTAGGCGATGTCTTCTATATTCTATCTTTCTACCTTAAGACATTAAGGACAATGTCTCATTTTGGTTGGGGGGAAAGGGTAGTAGTTGATATTTAAAAAAAAAAAAACCTGTGTTTTCTATTTCATAAACTATTTGCAAAACTGTTGTTACTAGGATGACAGAGTAAAATGAGTTCTTTTGTTAAAGTGACTCTTGAGACATTAGTAAACATTCTTAACAGGGCCTATCAGAATACTTCTTGAAATATTCAGGTTTACAAACTCTCATATTGGTAGCACTTGATTTTGCTCATATGCTTATTTAACAAGTATTTTTAAATCTTCATTTTCACACACACACTTTAACATATGATTGTGGGTTGCACATTGGATTATTACATTATTTATGTTCTTTTGTTAAATGTAACAAATAAGGGAAAGGGATAGTACATAATTTGCAAAAAAAAAAAAAAACAATGATAATAAAAAGGTAGATAAGTTTGGTTTCGTAGCCTCCCTAACCTAAGTAATTAAGCCCGAAGGGGTGTTTTAACACTTAATACCCTAAAGTCAACTGACTTGGGAGCTATTGGCCCAACGCTTGTTACATGGGTTGAGGAGAAAAGCTTAAGGGAATCAAACATTGCACTATCTACGTATCAGTATTTGTAACCCGAGTTGATTTGAAAATCGGCAACAATGATTCTAACGAAAATGGATGAAGGATGGGTCTGGTTGTGTTGTCTTTCTTTTGGTATTTAGGCGGCATTATAGTGATTTAAAAGTAAATAAGATGGAGGATAGATTAGAATGATACTTTGATAAGTCGATTTGGACGCCACAAAGATCAGTCTAGGATTTCGACGCCACACTCTTTGTGATTGAAGAGTGATAAGTCAGGTAGGGTTCTTCACAAAATGAATTTGGAAGATCAACTCTTAATTCTCTGAATTAAGTTTCAAATCTTGGCCAAAAGTGTTTATTACATTTTCTGATACTATATTTATCATTGGAACATCCCTCCAATGTTAGGTGAATTGAACATGATAGAAGTCAAGCCTAAAAACTAGACTTTTAATAAAGTCAATAGACAAATTTAACTAATACATGTTTTTGTTTTGACATTTCTGAAACATAAGCAGACCAAATTTAAAACAGCCTTAACTTTTGACACAAAAGTTCAATGCAATCATGGTTGGACAATCTAGAAAGATCATGTTTTGAACTTGAATTTTACCTACATAAATCTTGCTTTCACATGCATTGGATGACTTTAAATTCGGGTTGAAATCCATCTACTGTTCTGACCGTAAACAACATCAATTCCTTCACTTGCATTATCAATCCAAATACAAGTAGCCCAGCATGAAAAGAACCATTAAGGGCTTTTCCCATCTCCAAGTTCCAATTATAGGCAAATAAGCACCCTTGAACAAATTTCAAATTGATTGCTAATTTTTAACTCCGACGCAGCTTCAATCATTGTAATTTGATTCGTCATGGCCCGTTATAGTTGTTTTGCTCTCGCTCTTGTCATTGGACCATCTGCACCCTCTTGCATTTAGAGTCAATTTTACGAGATGGATTATAATTCCCATGATGCACATCATCAGCCTCGGGTTGATAATGATTTGTCCTCAAATCAGAATCGTCATCATCATCCAAGTATGGAGTCAAGTGTTTCACATTAAAAGTAGCTGATACGTTGTAATCACCAGGAAGATCTACCTTATATGCATTGTCATTCACCTTCTCTATAATTCGAAATGGACCTTCAGCTCTTGGCATCAACTTGGACTTACGTTTGCTTGGAAATTTGCCCTTACTAATATGAATCCAAACAAGCTCTCTAGGTTCAAACCTGACCATCTTTCGCCCCTTGTTAGCTTGTTTAGCATACTTTGTTGTTTTCTCCTCAATATGTAGTCGAACCTGCTCATGTAGTTTCTTCATCAATTCTGCCTTTTTAATTCCATCCATAGATGTCCTCTCATCAGTTGGAATATGAACAAGATCAATAGGAACATAAGGATTAAAGCCATACACAACCTCAAATGGTGAAAATTTTGTAGCCCCATGCACACTACGATTATATGCAAACTCCACAATAGGCAAACAAGTATCCCAGCTCTTCAAATTCTTACGTATAACAGCTCGTAACAAAGAAGATAAAGTTTGGTTTACTACCTCAGTTTGTCCATCAGTTTGTGGATGACATGCTGTACTGAAAAGTAACTGATTGTGCATCAAAAGTATCATTAAGTCTTTTATTTTACATATGTATTTATTGTTTTTATTTAGGTTTTTTGTAATAAGTGATGTGCTTTTTAGTAATGAAGTTTCTTTTAATGTTTCGATAGGTTTTTGGAGCTTAAATGAATTATTTCAGAAAATTCAACGTCAGAATTCGGAACAAAGAATTGAAGAGAAATTTAGTTGAGGATTGAAGCAAATCTTGGTTCAAATAAGTGCTCCAAATTTGCCCAAAAAATCAATTCTATTCCAATTCTAGAAAAGAATATCATATGATCTATTTTAAGCCCAAACTTGCCTTATGTTGTGTGCAAACTTCAACCATCAAACACTCAAGGTTTCAATGTCAATCTTAGCCCAAATAATAGGTACATTTGTATACTTATTTGATGCTTAAATTCAACCCCAAATCAGCCTCCAAATCAGCCCAAGTACAATCCATGATCTTACATGTCCACACAACAAATAACATTTGATTTATTTTGGGCAATTCATTGATCCAAGAGAGCAAACACATGGATGGAAAGCTGGAGGGGACATTGTGACATTATTTTGGGTCAAAAAAAAGAAAGAGACAGCTCATAAAGGAGGAAGAAAAACGTGCACCAAAGTGTTCTCCAAGCTGGCCTGATTTGATTTTCAGAACAACTTTTGGTGTTTTGCCCATAACTTTTGACTCAGATGTCCAAATGAGCTGTTATTTAATGATATGGAAAGCTAACAGAATTTTCTATAAATATGTATCTAATAGCCATCTCCAAAGGAGGCTTCTAAGAGGGTCGAATTGCTGTCCAAAGTTAGAGTCAGATTTGTGTCTGAATTTTTACCGAAATTCTTTTGTGTTCTTCTTTGTAGATTTCGATTCTTTAGTTTGTAAAACTTATTATTTCAGTTTGATTCAAGTTATTTCATGTTTATTAAAGTGTTATTATATATAATCATGGTTGGCTAATCTCTTTCTTGGATCCAAATCAAGGATGATGGTGATTGAGGTGAGTTCTTTAAGATATGAATGAATCTTAATGTTTATATTCTATTTTCTTCATGAATTGATGTGCATCATGGGAATTATAATCCATCTCGTAAAGCTGAATCTAATATGCAAGAGGGTGCAGATGGTCCAATGACAAGAGCAAGAGCAAAACAACTACAATGGGCCATGACGAATCAAATTGCAATGATTGAAACTGCGTCGGAGTTAAAAATTAGCAATCAGTTTGAAATTGGTTCAAGGGTGCTTATTTGCCTACAATTGGAACTTGGAGATGGGAAAATCCCTTAATGGTTTTTTTCATGTTGGGCTACTTGTATTTGGATTGATAATGCAAGTGAATGAATTGATGTTGTTTACGGTCAGAATAATAGATGGATTTGAACCCAAATTTGAAGTCATCCAATGCATGTGAAAGCAAGATTTATATAGGTAAAATTCAAGTTCAGAACGTGATCTTTCTAGATTGTCCAACCATGATTGCATTGGACTTTTGTGTCAAAAGTTATGGTTGTTTTAAATTTGGTCTGCTTATGTTTTAGAAATGTAAAAAAAAAAAACGTGTGTTAGTTAAATTTGTCTATTGACTTTATTAAAAGTCTAGTTTTTAGGCTTGACTTCTGTCATGTTGAATTCACCTAACTTTGGAGGGATGTTCCAAAGATAAATATGTATCAGAATATGTAATAAACACTTTTGGCCAAGATTTGAAAACTTAATTTCAGAGAATTAAGAGTTGTTCTTCCAAATTTGTTCTGTGAAGAACCCTACCTGACTTATTACTCTTCAATCACAAAGAGTGTGGCGTCGAAATCCTAGATTGATCTCTATGGCATCCAGATCGACTTATCAAAGTATCATTCTAGTCTATCCTCCATCTTATTTACCTTAAATCACTACAATCTAGCCTAAATACCAAAAGAAAGACAACACAACCAGACCCATCCTTCATCTATTTTCGTTAGAATCATTGTTGTCGATTTTTCGAATCATTCACGGCACATCATCTGGTATCAGAGCATCAGTTGCGATCTAAGACAGGAGCCAAAAACAACAACAACAACAACAACAAGAAAGGTTTGCTGGAATTGAGGTTGATAGACTTAACTATGGCTGGAGATAAAGAAGATTTGCCAAGAGGGTTAAGTTTGGAACAAGCACAAGTTATGGGCTTACAACGATCTCATGCTGAGATTCGGGATGAAATGACTAGAATTCGTGAACAGTTGAATACCCTTATGCAAATGATGCAAATAAATAATTTGCAACCCCAACAGAGGCAAGCACTTTGGGTGCCACGAAATGATATTACAGAAGCTGATGAAGATCCAAATGTGGATCATGGAGAGTTGATTAATGGAGATGAGGTTGAAACTGAAGATGAAGATGAGGTACAAGTGGCTGAACAAGAAGAGGATTTCGAACTAGTGAAAGGAGATTTGTTGGTTGTTCAACGAGTTCTGAATGCACAAATTGACGTTAGTGACGAGCAATGCGAGAACATCTTTCATACTCGAAGTCAAATTCGAGATAAGGTGTGTGGGATGATCATTGATAATGGAAAGTTGCACTAATGTTGCGTCAACTACCTTGGTGGAGAAATTGGGTTTGACTACCCTTCCACACCACAGACCCTATAGTTTGCGATGGCTGAATGAGAATGGGGAGATTTAGGTGACAAAGCAAGTTCGTGTACCTTTTTCCATTAAAACCTATCACGACGAGGTTTTATGTGACGTTGCTCCAATGTCAGCTAGCCATTTGTTGCTGGGTTGTCCATGGCAGTTTGATAAGGATGTGACCTACAATGAACGAAAGAACACTTATTCTTTTATGCTGAATGGCAAGAAGGTGAACTTGTTACCACTGAGTTCTCAACAAGTTAGAGAGGATCAGTTACGAAGCCAACAAAAGGAGGTGACATCACGAAAGGGGCTGTTGTTAGCCAAAAAAGGAGACATCAAACAAGCATTAGCCACGACAGGGATTGTTTTCATGGTCTGGGCAAAGCAACTACTACAAGTAGAAGGATTGGGCTTACCAAGACAGATTAAGGAATTACTTGAAGAATTTAAAGATGTGTTTCCAGATGAATTACCTAAAGGGTTACCACCTCTTTGTGGTATTGAGCATCAAATTGATTTGGTGCCGGGAGCTTCACTTCCTAATAGACCAGTATACAGATGTAATCCAGAGGAAGCGAAAGAAATTCAAAGGCAGGTCGGTGAGCTCTTAAAGAAGGGCTATGTGCGAGAATCACTTAGTCCATGTTCCGTACATACTTTGCTTGTACTGAAGAAAGATGGTACCATGAGGATGTGTATGGACAACCGCGCTATCAACAAAATAACAGTTAAGTATCGATTTCCTATACCCAGACTTGATGATTTGCTTGATGAGTTGCATGGTGTTGCATTGTTTTCTAAAGTCGATTTGATGAGTGGCTATCACCATATTAGAATGAAAGAGGGAGATTAATGGAAAACAACATTTAAAACTAAACAGGGGTTATATGAATGGATGGTAATGCTGTTTGGGTTATCTAATGCGCCTAGTACATTTATGAGGCTTATGAATCATGTTTTGAGGAAGTATATTGGGCTGTTTGTTGTAGTATATTTTGAAGACATCCTGGTGTATAGCAAGACCTTTGATGATCATGTGAAGCATCTTAGAGCTGTGTTTGAGACTTTGCAAGATTCTAAGTTGTATGGGAAACTCACAAAGTGTTACTTCTGTAAAGAAAGTGTCGTGTTTCTTGGATATATTATCTCTAGCAGGGGAGTTAGAGTTGATGAGGAGAAAATTGGGGCAATTCGAGACTGGCCAAAACCTGCTAGTATCACTGATGTGAGGAGTTTCCATGGTTTAACTTCTTTCTACAGGCGATTTGTGAAAGACTTCAGCTCTATTATTGCTCCTATGACATAATGCTTGAAAAAAGGGAAGGAGTTTAGATGGAGTGAAGATGCGCAGGAAGCTTTTGAGCTAATTAAGGAAAAGTTGTGTACTGCTATAGTTTTAGCACTTCCAGACTTTGCTAAAACATTTGAAATAGAGTGCGATGCTTCTGGGGTTGGAATTGGTGCTGTTTTGATGCAAGAAAAGAGGTCGATTGCAATCTTAAGTGAAAAGTTAAATGGAGCGCGTTTGAACTACTCTATTTACGACAAAGAGTTCTATACTTTGATTCGGGCTCTAGAGGTATGGCAGCACTACTTGTTGCCTAAAGAATTTGTTATACATACTGATCATGAAGCCCTGAAGTATCTTAAGGGGAAAAACAAGCTGAATCGAAGACACGCTAAATGGGTGGAGTTCATGGAGTCATTTCCTTATGTCATAAAGTACAAGAAAGGGCAAGTTAATGTGGTTGCCAATGCTCTTTCTAGGAGGTATGCATTACTCTATGTTGAATGCAAGGCTGATGGGTTTTGAACAGGTGAAGGATTAGTATGCCAATGATTCCTACTTTGCTAATGTGGTTGCCGAATATGTAAAGGGAGCTTGTGATGGTTTCTTTATGCATGAAGGTTACTTGTTCAAAATAGGCAGAATGTGTATTCCTTCAGGTTCGTTACGGGAATTGCTTGTGCGAGAGGCTCATAGTGGTGGTCTTAGTGGTCATTTTGGGGAGAAGAAGACTTATGAGCTGCTGAAAGAACATTTTTTTTTGCCCAATATGTTACGGGATGTACACAAGGTGATTGAAAGATGTGTTATTTGCAAGAGAGCTAAGGGTAAAGAGAATGTGTATAGACTATATATGCTGTCTATTCCAGAGCAACCACGGATGGACATTAGCATGGACTTTGTACTTGGATTACCAAGAACACAACGTGGGAAGGATTCAATAATGGTGGTGGTTGATCGATTCTCCAAAATGTCCCATTTCATTCCTTGTAAGAAAACTGACAATGCAGTATGATGCGAACCTCGTGATCACGTGGTCACGCAACCCACACGCAAAGACACCAATTCCCGGAAAGCCAAGTAAATCAGGTTTGATAGGAGTGTGACACAAAGATAACTTGTACCTAGGCACCAACACTATTGGAAACGAAAAACCCCCACCCAACGAATATAGATTCGTGAACGAGAAGTATAAGGATGACGCCACGAAGCCAGTTGTTCTTCGATAAGTCGTTTTCAATTCTTTAGAGAACCAAGGAAGGGAGATTATCCCACCAACACATAAGTGCTGCAAAGAAGTTTATTGATCTAAAAATTGCGTAACCTTACATGTTTGGTTATGCCTCTATTTATACTGACTCTAGATTTAAAGAAACCCTAATGGACCCCCCTTAGGTGGACTTATATGAAGCCCACTTACAATTGACCCAAATAAGTAATAATAACCCAAAAACTAAGAAGAAAATAATAAAAATAATAAAAATCCAAAAATTACCATCCTAAATATGCTAGAATCAAATTTGTGTTGCTATCGCTTTTCCTTTGATGTCCTTGATTAGCTTGGATAAATTTCCTCCTTTGTTGCTGATTTAATTACTTTCCTTCCTATGTTAGGAAAAGCATTAAATAGTCCTCCTCTTTTTAGGAATAAGATATGGTCAACTTCCTTACTTAATTAGGAGAATAAATTGCTGGCTTTTTATCCTTGTAGCATTAGAAAATAAAACAAGCCTAACAAGGTTGGTATTGGGCTGGACATATCAACCCCTTGTTCCACATGAATTGGGCTCTTCTTGGACATGAACTAGATGAATTAAAGGCTGTTCTTCATGCTTCATAAGTTCTGAACAAGCCCATTCAATGCTTCTTTAAGCTTCTTTGCCCTAGCTCTTGTGATTGGCCCAATTGGCACCTCCAATGGATCGTTGGCATGATTACGCTTGGTGTTGGGCTGATCCGCATCACAGTACATGTTGCTGATTTGCTCTCTCAAGAGATTGTTCGTTTGCATGGAATTCCTAAAAGCATTGTCTCTGATCGTGATACAAAGTTCTTAAGCCACTTTTGGAAGACTCTTTGGAGGAAACTTGGAACGAAGTTACTTTTCAGTACGGCATGTCATCCATGATGCGAACCTCGTGATCACGTGGTCACGCAACCCACAATCCACAATCAAGATTGAGATTTGATCCCGGAAAGCCGAAATAGGTCTGATAGGAGTGTGACACAATGGAAACCTGCCCCAAGGCACCAACACTATTAGAATGAGTAGAATGACACCACGAAGCCAGTTAATCTTCGATAAGTCAAATTCAATTCGTTCAAGAACTGAAGAATGCAAGAATCACTCTCACAAGTTAAAACTGAAAAATTCAGAATAATATTCATCAAAGCTGCCGAAATTTTGGCCTACATGAGTTTAAATAGTTCTTGAAAAGTTAACCCTAATGGACCCCTTATGTGGACTTATATGAGGTCCACTCAAAACCGACCCAAAACCCTAAAATGAAAAGCCCATTACTTAATCCAAACAAGCATTGGATCCTAGCTTAAAACAAAGTATTAATTAAGCCCAAACAAGCCTTGGGCTGTAGCTAACAAAATAAAATAAAACCCCTAATATTAAATTCATGTTCTGCCATGAGAAGAAGAGAATGAACTAAAATAATACAAAACTGATTGAAGGCTTATTTATAGCCTTACATGTAGCCCCTTAATCCTAGAAACAAAAGGAAAAGGTAGCCACCATGTTGTTTCCAAGTTGTAGTAGGATTCTTTTGTTTCCTTTGCTGTCCTCATCTCATGGCCCAAATAAGGTTGTATTGGACCCCTCTTGCACATGGATAAGATGTACTAGGATCTCCTCTTGATACTCCAATGGACCTTCCAATTTTGACTTGGTGGAAACCTTCAAAACCAATGCATTCAATGCGTCTTTTAATGTCTTTGTCTTGGACCGAGTCATTGGTCCATTTGGAACATGTAATGGGTCCTTAGTGGTGTTTCTGGGCTGGTCCGCATCATCCCCTCTCTCCTCAAAAGGATTCGACCTCGAATCAAAATCTGTGTCAAACAACGTAAGATCAGCAACATTAAAGGTAGCACTAACACTATACTCACCTGGAAGGTCAATTTTGTATGCGTTGTCATTGATTCTCTCTAAAACCTGAAATGGACCATCACCACGAGGCTGTAATTTTGATTTCCTTTGGGTAGGAAATCGTTCCTTACGCATGTGCACCCAAACCCAATCACCGGGTTGGAAAACAACCAGTTTACGTCCCTTATTTGCTTTAGAAGCGTAAAGTCTGTTCTTTTTCTCTATTTGTAGTCGAACTCCCTCGTGGAGTTCTTTCACCATCTTTGCCTTCTGTTCACCATCTAAACTTACCCTTTCTTCAAAACGTAAAGGAATTAAGTCCATAGGAGTTAGTGGATTAAAACCATAAATAATTTCAAAAGGAGAAAAAGTAGTAGTCGAATGCACAGTTATATTATAAGCAAACTCAACAAAAGACAAACATTCTTCCCAACTTTTCAAATTCTTTTGAATTACAACACGTAAAAGTTGGGATAATGTTCTATTCACTACCTCAGTTTGTCCATCTGTTTGAGGATGGCATGTTGTCGAAAATAAGAGTTTAGTTCCCAACTTTCCCTATAAGGTCTTCCAAAAGTAACTAAGGAACTTAACATCACGATCTGACACTATACTCTTAGGAATGCCATGCAAACGTACAATCTCCCAACAGAACAAGTCTGTGATATGAGATGCATCATCTGTTTTATGACATGCAATTAAATGCGCCATTTTAGAAAACCTATCAACCACAACAAAAATAGAGTCTCTACCTTTCTTTGACCTAGGTAAACCTAAAACAAAGTCCATAGAGATATCTACCCAAGGTTCAGTAGGCACAGGTAATGGTATATATAGTCCATGCGGTTGTACTCTAGATTTTGCCTTTCTACAAGCAATGCACTGTTCACAAATTCGTTGCACATCTCTTTTCATCTTTGGCCAATAGAAATGCTCATACAATACATCCAAGGTTTTTGCAACCCCAAAGTGACCCATTAAACCACCCCCATGTGCTTCACGAACAAGCAATTCACGCAAAGAACTAGCAGGAACACACAATCTATTCTCTTTGAACAAATAACCATTCATCAAATAAAACTTACCAAAAGCCGAATGTCCACATGCATTATAAATTTCAGCAAAGTCAGAATCATTATCATACAATTCCTTCACATATTCAAAACCTAATAATCTAGTATTCATGGTGTGTAAAAGAACATACCTGCGCGAGAGTACATCAGCTACGATGTTCTCTTTCCCTTGCTTATACTTGATTACATAAGGAAAAGTTTCAATGAATTCAACCCATTTTGCATGCCTCCTATTCAACTTACCTTGTCCTTTCAGATGTTTCAAGGATTCATGATCCGAATGGATTACGAACTCTTTTGGCCATAAGTAATGCTGCCATGTCTCAAGTACTCTTACCAAAGCATAGAGTTCTTTGTCGTAAGTGGGATAGTTCAAGGTCACTCCACTTAACTTCTCACTGAAATACGCAATAGGTCTCCGATCCTGCATCAAAACAGCACCTATTCCTATTCCAGACGCATCACATTCTATTTCAAATGCTTTTGTAAAGTCAGGTAAAGCCAAAACAGGTGCAAAACATAATTTGTCTTTCAAAAAAACAAAAGCCAACTCTTGTTCCTCCCCCCATCTAAACCCAACTGACTTTTTAACAACTTCATTCAAGGTAGCAGCTATTGTGCTGAAATCTTTCACAAAACGCCTGTAAAAACTAGCTAACCCATGAAAACTCCTTACCTCACTTACCATTTTGGGTGCAGGCCAATCCCGGATGGCCTTAACTTTCTCCTCATCCATCTCAATACCTTGTGCAGTTACAACATAGCCAAGAAACACAATTTTCTTCATGTAAAAGGCACACTTTTTAAGATTAGCATACAATTTCTCACTACGCAACACACTAAGTACATTACGCAAATGATCAAGATGCTCAGTTAAGTTCTTGCTATATATCAAAATGTCATCAAAATACACAACCACAAACTTACCTATGAATGCACGCAACACATGATTCATTAAACGCATAAACGTACTAGGTGCATTTGTAAGTCTAAACGGCATTACTAACCATTCATACAAACCATGCTTAGTCTTAAATGTTGTTTTCCACTCATCACCTTCTTTCATCCTAATTTGATGGTACCCGCTTTTTAAGTCAATTTTAGAGAAAATACAGGATCTATGTAACTCATCTAACATGTCATCAAGCCTAGGAATGGGATGTCTATACTTTACCGTTATGTTGTTGATGGCTCGGCAATCAACACACATCCTCCATGTTCCATCCTTCTTTGGCACAAGTAGCACGGGTACAACACACGGGCTCATACTCTCACGAATGTAGCCCTTTTCCATCAGCTCATCAACTTGCCTTTGAAGCTCCTTCGTCTCCTCGAGATTGCATCTATAAGCTGGTCGGTTAGGAATTGAAGCTCCGGGTACGAAATCAATCTGATGCTCTATCCCCCTCAATGGTGGTAATCCGCTAGGAGTATCGTCGGGGAACACATCATCAAACTCTTGCAACAAAGAAATAGCAACACTAGGCACAATATGATCAAGATCATTAGTATTAAAGTAAGCCTCTTTGTACACAAGTAAAATCATTGGCTTGTTTGTAAAAAATGCAGATCTGACCTCACTCTCTCTAGCATAAAAATTGGGTTGTTTCTTTAGTTTTTGCACACAATCCTCATCACACTTACTGACTTTCTTCACTCCTCTTGTCTTACCTCCACTCTTGGCCAGTTTTGGGTGTTTTTGAGTTGTGGTCGAATGGTTTGATTTGTTTGGAGTGTTGGCCGAATATTTGCTTGTGTTTGGATGGGTGGCCGAATGGGTTGTGGTGGTTTGGGTTCTAGCCAAATCTGATGGTCTTCTCTCCCCTTGTTCCTCACCTTGATTTTCTTTCCCCATCGCCTCATGCTCACTTCTTAGCTTTATTTGATCATCATACACCTGTTTGGGTGTAAGAGGTGCAAGAGTGATGGTTTTACCATCTTTTACAATGATGCGATACCTATTCACGTTCACGCAACCCCATCATGAATCTGCCTTCCGAAATAGGTCATATGAGTGCCATGGTCTCCCCAACAAGATGGTGACTTGCTGAATTGGACGCCACGTCGCACAGTTAATCTTCGATCAACATAATTTCCCAAGAATCGAAAAATGAATCACACACAAACCTGTTTAGTAATATTCACTTCAAACCGTATCATTCAACCATTGCTTGAAAACCCTAATACCCTTATTGGACTTTTAGGCACTTGGCAGTACCCTAAACAAATTTAGCCCATAAACCTTACTAACAAGGGATGGCACTACTGAAAACAAAGTATTAACACAGCCCAAACTATATAAAAATATAATTAAAACCACACACCTTGCTTGTTGCTACATGAACAACGCTTATGGAAGAAAATGATTCTCCATTAATATCTTTCTTGACCTGAACCTGAAGTGTTCACTATTAACCTGTGGAAAGGACTCCTCAACGCGGTAAAACTCATCCTCATCACTATCCTCCAATGGTGGCATGCCTTCACAATCAGAACTATCACTTTCAGATTCCACATCACCATTATCTCTAATCATCATGATTCTCTTGTTGGACACTCTGAAGCATTGGGGTCCATGTCCGAATTGACACCTGAAACATTTAACATGTCTGGAAGAGTTCCACATTAAAATTTACGGTTTGAAATTATGACTGTTGCCGTAAACCTGGACTGTTTGCGCTTTTTACCCCAAAATCCGAATCTGACCTTACTTGGGTCGTATCACAGGGCCTGAACCGTATCATCCCTCTCTTCTTCAAGAAGATTCGCCCTCGAATCTTGAATAGCATTAATGGTGACTTCAGTAGCCTCTTGTTTAAGCCTTCGGAATCCTCTTATTGCTAACACCTTTCTCAACAACACTGTATAGAAGTAGTGACTGACAAGAATTCAAATAAGCTGCTGTCCTAACCACTTGCGTACATATTTTTGAATGATAACCACAACGACTCTCCCCTTTCGTCATCCTTTTGGCGTTGTTCCTCTTTTCCCATGAGTGTTGTAGCTTCAAGATCATAGAATAATCTTCTACACTTATAAACTTCTCGTTCTAGACCCCCAAACCATGGCTTAATACATTCGCATGATGTACAATCCTCCTCGTTCCCTCTGCCTTAGTGAATACATGACATCAGATAAAAAAAAACAAGAAAGACGACGACAAGAATGAGTTTATAGCATGAAGAACATTGATTTAACGCTCGAGAATACAAATCTGGACTTTTGTTGGACCAGAACTTGTCGCAAAAACAAACTAATGCGAGGGTGATGAAAATGTTTTCACTCAAACAACAGCCACATATCAAAATTGATGATAGTATAATGGCAGGAATGAAATCAACATAAACAAAACAGTTTTGAAAAGATAGCACCAAACAGACCCGTTACGACAAAACAAGACCTAATTCGGGAAGCCTTAAAGAAACCGATATCTAAACTTGACCGAATTTAATTTGTATTATTACGGCAATACTATGAAATCACAAAAAATCATTTATAGGTGTTCTCTTATTTCTAGGTACCAAACTCCTTGTATGACAGTTTGCGGCAGGAATTGATCCTCCAATCAAAACCTCCAGAAGCCGGAATCAAAATATGCCCAAATTTAATAATTTGTGCGATCTCATCCCCAATACCATAGTATGAAGTTTCAACTGATTCTAAGGTGTTGTTCTTATGGTTACTAATAATAGTGTTTCTGCGGCAGAATTGAACCTCGAATTAAAACCTCAAGCAAACAATATCGAAATATGTCCAAATTGATATGATGCGATCTCACCCCAAATAGACTGAATAATGAAGTTTTAAATTGATTTCCAAGGTGTTTTAACTAGGGTTCACTAAGAGTATGTTTTCTGCGGCAGAACTGAAACATCGAATTAAAACCTCAAGCAAAATATCAGAATAAGCCCAACTTTGATATATCATGCGATCCACCCCCAATAGACTGAATATTGAAGTTTAAAATTGATTCCGAGGTGGTTTTGCTTATGGTTCACCAAAATTTGTGTTTCTGCGGCAAAATTGAATGATCCTTCAAATTTCAACCAATCTCTTTTCTCTTTTTTTTTCTTTTTTATTATATTTTTTATTTTTATAAACTGATATGATTGTACAGTAACCAAATGAAATATATAAACTTTTTTTTTTTTTTTTGCTTAGATGACGCAGACTCGAAGAATAGAAGATGGACGCAAAACACCGAAAAACTTAAGGGAATACTAAAGAAAAAAAAAACGAAAAATAACAGAATGATATGACCTTGTTTCGGAGCCTAGCTCTGATACCAACTGATTGCGAACCTCGTGATCACGTGGTCACGCAACCCACAATCAAGATTGAGATCTGATCCCGGAAAGCCGAAATAGGTCTGATATGAGTGCGACACAATGGAAACCTGCCCCAAGACACCAACACTATTGGAATGAGTATAATGACGCCACGAAGCCAGTTAATCTTCGATAAGTCAGATTCAGTTCGTTCAAGAACTGAAGAATGCAAGAATCACTCTCACACGTTAAAACTGAAAAAATTCATAATAATATTCATCAAAGCTGCCGAAATTGTGGCTTACATGAGTGAGTTTCAAATAGTTCTTGAAAAATTAACCCTAATGGACCTCTTATGTGGACTTATATGAGGTCCACTCAAAACTGGGCCCAAAACCCTAAACTAAAAAGCCCATAACCTGATCCAAACAAGCCTTGGATCCTAGCTGAAAACAAAGTATTAATTAAGCCCAAACATGAAAGAAAAATAATAAAAATAAGTAACTTGTCATTAAATACCACCAGCCCTTCTTTCCTTGTGTAGCTAGGATGAATAAGGAATCCTTATAAGAAAATGATTCTGAAACATTAATGAATCCTTGCCACACTAGGAGATTATATTGCAACTCATTAAAGATCCTTGTGGAACTAGGAAATTCCCAAAACCAGCTCCCACATCCTTGGAGGAAAAGAATCCTAATCAAATAGGAAGTCCACAAGTCAAATGGAAGTAAATAACAAAATCCGTACAGCCTCTGTTGACCAGTATTTGGGGTGCCTTCCCGAACTCCGATTGACCTGCAATTTTAACCCAAGGTAGTAAGATATGTCTGGAGAGTCCACATAAAATATTAGCCCGATCCAACGGTTGGATTGGGAATTATGACTGTTGCCGTAAACCTGGACTGTTGCGCTTTTTACCCCAAAATCCGAATCTGACCTTACTTGGGTCGTATCACAGGGCTGAACCGTATCATTTTACAATGGTATACCTATTTTTAACCCCATCATGAATTGCCTTCCTATCATATTGCCATGGTCTCCCCAACAAGATGTGACTTGCTTGCATTGGTACCACGTCGCACAGAACTTCATCAACATATTTCCCAATCGAAAATGAAACCACAACCTGTTTAGTCACTTTCACTTCACCACTATCATTCAACCATTGCAATCTATATGGTTTAGCATGCTTAGCAGTACACAAATTTAGTTTACTAACAAGGGTTTGGCACTACAAACATTAAACAACAGCTTCCACTATTTATAATTAAACCACACACCTTGCTTTGTACATAACAACGCGTATGGAAGATGTTCTCCCTTTGTTCATTAGTATCATCTTTCTTGACCTGAACCTGAAGTGTTCACCTTATAACCAAGGACTCCTCAACCGGTAACGCTAACTCATCCCCATCACTATCCTCCAATGGTGGCATGCCTTCACAATCAGAACTATCACTTTCAGATTCCACATCACCATTATCTCTAATCATCATGATTCTCTTGTTTGGACACTCTGAAGCATAATGTCCATGTCCCTGACACCTGAAAAATTTAACATCACGAGTACATTTAGGTTGAGTTTTAGATTTACCTTTGGCCTCAGTAGGGACATCAACTTTAGCCTTTAGTGGTTCAGATCTATAAGGACCAAAGGATCTTGTCCGGACAGTACCCTCTCTTTTTAGATTTGGCTTCCAAGATGATGACGAACCCGAATTAAACGCTGGCCGAGCATGCCCCTTCCTAAGTTGTCTCTCCACCTTCGTCGCCATGTGAACCATGTCCTCTAGCTCCACATAGTGTTGTAGCTCAACCACATTAGCAATGTCCTGATTCAACCCATTAAGAAATCTAGCCATGGTGGCTTCTCTATCCTCAACAACATTAGCCCGAATCATTGCTATCTCCATCTCTTTGTGATATTCATCTATGGTCTTATAACCTTGATTCAGACCTTGGAGCTTCAGATATAAGTCTCTGTAATAGTGGTTTGGCACAAATCATCTCCTCATTAAGACTTTCATCTCCCTCCAAGTCTGAACGGGTCGCTCCCCATTCCTCCTCCTACTGATCACAATCTGATCCCACCAAATCAACGCATACTCCGTAAACTCAATTATCACCAATTTCACCTTTTTCTGTTCAGAATAGCTACGACAATCAAAAATCCAATCTACCTTTTTCTCCCACTCCAAATAAGCCTTGGGGTTGTTTTTACCTTGAAAGGTAGGAATTTTCAGTTTAATGGTGTCCAAGTCCCCATCCATATCTTCATAAGTGCTCATGCCACAGAAATTCACATTCCTCCTAGCCTTGTTCGGTCCAGACCTGATTCCTTGGCTAGCTGATGCAAAATCATAGTCATCTTCACCCCCATCTGCGTTTTCATCAACAAACTCTTCAAAATCAGATCTGACATTCCGTGCCGCCATACAGACTGTATTTCCTCGTCGATCAGCCCCACTATTCTGTTGCTTTATCGAATTCACCTCATCTTTCAGATCCTTGAACGTCCTAGACAACAACTCAAGTTAGCGCCTATGGATCGCAATTGGAAAGCGACGTCAACGTTTTGTATCGTTGATTCGTTATTTTCAGACATTCTTTGAATCTGCAAAATTTGGTCAGTAGCACAAATATATCCTCACACCTCTCGTGTATCACACAAACAAAAATCAAGGCTTTTCACTCTATTAAGCTCTCTACACCTTTTACCTCACAACTTGCTTTCTTTTTTTTTTGGTAAGCTGACTTATGTATTAAAAGAAAATGATACAAAGAATATAATGGGCATACCCAAGATTTACAATGAGGACAGAAACGAAAACCAACAAATGGCTACAGGCTAGCCACAACAAAACAAAAACTTGGACCAACTAGATATGCTAGGGGTACAAAAACACCAGCTAAACATCAAATTAAGAGTCCATGTTATTGACCCTCCAAAGTCTTTTGGATCCTTATGTTTTCATCTGTTTGTTGAACATTCCTCATCAAAACAAGCTTATCGCGAATGATTACATTCGATTTGATCAAAAACCAAATTCGAAGCTTTAGACACATCTGCAAAGATCCTTGCATTCCGTTCTTGCCAAATACAATACACTGTAGCTGCGAAACCCAGTTTTACGAGAAAAGTTGACGAAACTTTTTCCATGCCAAGAGACAGTGGCCAATCGAATCCATTCATCCAAGCTTTTTGTCATTCTTGGAATGTCGCATCTATCACAAACATTCCACCATAATGCTTTCGCAAAGGAGCATTCGAAGAACAAGTGGTTGTGATCTTTCATTATTGCAGAGACAGAGTGAGCACCTATTGGGACCATGAATACCAAACCGATGAAGTCTATCCTGCGTTGAGAGTTTCCGTTGGATAGCCACCCAAAGAAGAAATGCATGTCTTGGGACAGCATTCTTGAACCACACGATGTCATGCCAATCAACCATTTGATGATGAATTCTGAGTTGTTCCCAAGCTACTTTGACTGAAAAACTCTGATTTGGCGAATCCAACCAAACAATCTCATCCTTTTGCCCCTTAGGAGTAGAGGTGGAAGGAATAGCTTCTTAAAATGGGGGTGCCAGCCAATAGCATGAGTGATAGGAATTCTCCTTCTAAGTTATTAATCAGCACGTTCACTCTCGCGTTGTGTTCCATACCTGAATCATAGATGAAACGTTCACCGTAGGTATCAGCGAGCGGGCTGTGAGGATGCCAATTGTCAAACCATAGAGAGGTTGTCATTCCATCTCCGATGACGTGCTTCATCTTCGGCCATGTAAGGATCTGAGCTTTAGAATCTTTCCCCAAGCCCAAGAGCAGCTTCCTGGCGCCTTGATTGTCCAGAAATTCCTGCCTCGCAAGAGATTGGATCTGATCCAAGTAGACCAGATTGAGCCATCTGAGTCATTGCACAAGTTCCAAATATGTTTCAACAAGGCAATCTTGTTCCATTCTGCTATCCTTTTTATGCCTAGCCCCCCCTCCTTTTTGGAAGACATACCTGATCCCAAGCCACTTTTAGCCCTGGTAGTGCTCATATCTGAACCTGACCAAAGAAAGGATCTCATAATTTGCTCAACATTTTTCACTACTTCCCCAGGTAATAGGAATAGAGATGCCCAATAGACCTGGATGGAGAATAAGACTGAGTTAATCAGTTGTACTCGCCCTGCGAAAAGAGAGTGTTCTACAGGTCCAATGTCGAACTTTGGCTGTAATTCGATCCACGAGGCCCTTACAATTAACAGCCTTTAGTCTGGACGAGATAAGAGGCACTCCCAAATATTTCATAGGAAGCTCCCCCTCTCTAAACCCAAGAATACTGATAATCTGTTCCTCTCAGCTCCTAACGAACCGCTCAAGAAGATGTCACTTTTGTTTGGATTTGGATATTAGACCTGATAGAACCTGAAACTCTGTGAGTACATTTTTGATTCATACGGATTGAATGTACATCCCCTTTGCTGAATATCATCAAGTCGTCGGCAAAGCAAAGATGAGAAATTCTGTCCTTCTTGCATCTCCAGTGGAACTTGAAGTTTTGGTTGGCACTCATATTGCAGAACAGCCCTGACAGGATTTCCATGCATAGGACAAACAAATATGGAGATAATGGATCACCTTGTCTCAGCCTCTCCCCTTGGAAGTAACCCGCAAGTTCACCGTTGACGTTGATTGAGAATTGACATGATGTAACACAAACCATGATCCAATCAATGACTGTTCTAGGAATCCCATTTTTATCAACGTAGCATCAACGAAATCCCACCGAACAGAGTCATAAGCCTTCATCAGGTCTACTTTCATAGCACAACGAGCAGGACCCGTAGTTGTGTGATAGCCTGTCATTAGTTTCCTGAGACAAAAGAATATTGTCGCTGATTCTCCGTCCAGAGATAAAAGCTGTTTTGATACGGACCTACTAAGGATGGTAAAACAACTTTCATTCTCCCAGCTAGAATCTTCGCGATGCATTTGTATACTGTATTGCAGCAAGATATGGGACGAAAATCTGTCAACCTCGTAGGATTAGCAACTTTAGGGATAAGGGAAATGGATGTAGCATTCATTTCTTTAAGCATTCTACGAGTCTGGAAAAAGGAGCTAACAGCGTTGATTACATCTTCCCCCACTATGTGCCACATTTCTTTTGAAGAAAACCTGCGTTGAAGCCATCTGGACCAGGAGCTTTTGTTGTTTTTCAAACTAAACATAGCATGCTTAATCTCCTCTCTTGTTACATCTTGTGCTAGTACATGCTGTTGAGTTGCCGACAATTTGTAAATAATTGCCGATTGCATCACTTCCTCGTTAAGGACCCTAGGCATCTGTTTCACTCCCAAAACACGCTGGAAGTATGCAATTACTTTCTGATTTGACTGCCTCGTGTCCTTCAGCGACTTCTCCATCCTCCCTTGTAACCGAGAGAAGCTTATTTCTATTCTGTCTACCATTTACTGATTTGTGAAAGTAGCTAGTATTTTGATCCCCAAGCTAAGCCATTGTATCCTTGGCCTTTTGTCTGAAAAAAACACTCTTCCGCCCTGACAGTAGAAGCATAGTTACGAACAGCATCTCTTTCGCGCATACGCAATGTTGGATCCTCAGGCGCTGTATGCAGAGCTTGTTGAGCCCTATCCATGTGATCTTTTGCATCTTTGACTCTATCGGAAATATTGGAGAAGTGAGTCTTATTGAAATGTTTAAGTTCCTGCTTTAGCTTCCTTAGTTTGCAACACAGTTGATACATTGGACCAACCTCCTGAATGCTGATCCCATACTTTCTTCACCAAGGGCATGAACTCGTCATGATCCATCCACATATCGAAGAATCTGAATGGTTTCTTTATGTTCTGAACATTGCCAGTGACTTTTACCACCATGGGAGAATGATCTGACATACAGCAGGCAAGAATCTCGCTTCCGACAATGGGAAGCGCATATTCCACTTCTCATTCACAAGCACTCTATCTAGTTTCCGCATAATCATATTCTCAGGACATTGGTTCGTCCAAGTATAATGCATACCTGAATACCGAAGATCATCCACTTTCGCTTCATGTATACATGTTTCCAATCTGTCCATATGACCAGCCCACGTAGAAGACCCCCTAACCTCTCTGACTGGTTGCGGATAGCATTAAAGTCGCCCATAAGAATCCATGGGGTTGACTCCCATCCATCACTACGACTCACAAATATCAGACCATAAAGCCTCACGTACAGATGCATTATTGTCTCCGTAAATGATTGAAGTATTAAAACAGATATTGGTAGCTAATATCATGACAGAAACATGGATAGCCTGGTCTGACATTCCCAGAACATCCACCTTCACCAAATCAGCATTCCAACAAACCCAAATACGACCACGACAAGAGAAATCATAATTATACAAGAATGACCAATTACGCAGAAGAAGTTGCGAAACATTATCTTTATTCCTGTCTCTAACCCGAGTTTCAACCAAACCAAAAAAAACCATCCTCTCTTGATGGATGAGCTGACGCAGTTCTGAATGCTTTATGGGATCATTCAAACCTCTAACATTCCAACATCCAATAATCATAGGGAAATAGAGAGGAGTACAAACATCAACACACGGATTACCTTGACTTGCCCCCCCTCGAGGAGCCAGATTTCTTACTCTTCTTTGAAAAGCCTGGAGAACCCGTTTTCTTTTTTTCTAGAGAGTCTCTAGCCTTGCTAGCTAACTGATTAATAAAAGTTTCCCCGTCAGAAGAAATCGGACTTTGCGGACTTGTTGGGATCAGTGACGTCGACTCCTTATCATCATCTTCCTTACCTGTGCCACCTCCCATAACTCCAATATCAACATTCACCTCATGACTAACAGGGTTCATGGTTGCATTACAGATGGTTGAACTTTGATCTAAAGAAGTACATGCATCCCCTTCCTCCGGCACCATGTCTGCTCGTAAGCTCTTCAAAATAAGAGGAGAGGTAGGATTTTCATCTTCATAACAACCAGCATTGGGCACATCTAATGTCGCAGATTCATTCGTATTACAATCAGCACTATGTAAAGCAGATGCTAAACAACCATTCTCATTACAATTAAGCTCTTTAGATGCCAAAACAATCATTCTCACCAATCGTAACACCCTTATTTCGTTTACCAACTACCTGCCATTGAAGCTGATTCTGCTTATTATCTGCATGTTTAGAGTTCACAGCTCCTATTTTCCTTTTGCCCTCTGCCCCCATTGTACGATCATCAACTTTACTGGTAGCACATATCGCTGTGGTATGTCCAAAGACATTGCAATTATTGCACCTTGAAGGAATCCATTCATAATCCGCTGAAATTGTTATGAATAACCCATTTGGACAGCGAAGGTCGTATTCCTTCACCAGCGTTTTCGAAGCTTCTATCTCAAACGCAACTCTTGCGTAGCTAAGCCTTTTACGCAACAATGTAGTAAGGTCAGCATGAAGGGGAACCCCAATAGCACTCGCTACACAACTCAGCCCCTTAACAGTCCAATACTCGAGAGGAACATTGTAGAGCTTAACCCATACCGGAACTCTATCCAGATCATCTTTCAAAAATTGCATGTTCGGATGCCAACGTTTAAGCACCAAAGGTCTGTTGGCCATGTGCCATGGGGCTCTCTCCAGAACATTAGTGGCGCGATCGACAGAATCAAAAGTGAAGAGAAAGAATCCATTATCAGAAGATAAAACTTCGGATAGACCGTGGGAGCCCCATATTCTTTTTAGCAATAGAATTAACAACAGGATAGGGTAATTTCTGACCCACGAAATGACCAACTAGAGTGGATTTCCAAAGTTCACAGCCATCCTCAAACACATCAAGTGGAGGAGCTACTGTCACACGACCATCAGTTATTGCGGGGGGAGCAAAATGCAAGTTACGGACTGGATTCATATCAAGGGACATCCTACCCTTATTGTCATCAACATCAGAGCCCTTCAAAGCATTTAAAAAATTCAATTTGGGGCTAAGGTGTAGCTGTTCTTGTTGCTTAGACCCAACCTTCAACTCATCACCTTTAGAACCCAACACAGGATTCATGTCATGACTATTTAGCATGTCTTGGAGGTCTAATTGTAAAGTATGTCCAGATTTAACTCCATTGTGTTCAATGTCAGAGCTAACCATTGGAACAAATTTGACAGCAGAACACAAAGACAATTTGGCAGCATACAAATACTAGAAAAAAACTCAGTCCAAGAAGCACTAATAAGCGACCAGCACTATGATTGGAACACCGATCAGTTCAAAGATCCCAACGGTTCAAAGGAAGATACACATGTTATGTATAACATAGTCAAAAATCAGCACAGTTTAACGGTTGGATCTTCGCAGATCTTAATTATACCGAAACTGACCTGAGAATGACGACCTTCTGTTGAACATGTAGAAAACGTTGCTGGAGGCTTAATTTCTAATCTCCACGGTTCAGAATGTGTATCATAACCAGATGCATCACATATCCAAAAATAAGCTTGATCCAACGGTGGAAGAGGGAGAAATATGCCGGCGGCTCTGACTGTTCCGAGAAGGATTTCTCCAGAAATATTCAAATGGCTGGCTTCCGCAGGAGGAATCCAATATGGATGATCCCTCTGGACAGAACTTGCTTTCTTTTGGTTCTTTAGGAACTGAAATCAACAAATCAAAGTCAGTAGCTTTTGCGGCGCACTCTAATTATAATTTTCAGACTCAAGAATCAAAAAAATATACTGAAAACAAAGCAAAATGAAACTACGATTACGATTTTGCGAGTAGCAATACAAATTCGTGCGAATTGTGGACGAAACGAAGACACGAAATAAAAAAAAGTGAATATTAGCGAAAACAATTACTTGACTCCTAGATAACCCAAATATAAGAGAAATTAAAAGATTCAGACAAATCTAAACAGTATAGATCATGTTCTCAAACTTGACGCAAATTACGCAATTTTTACGTAACAGAATTGAAACCCAGACCAAACGATCTCCAAATGACCTCAAATTCAATATTTAGTAATAGAATACTATGAAAACACCAAAAATCAATTTATAGGTCGTTCTCTTATGTCTAGGTACCCAAACCCCTTGTATGATCAGTTTGTGGCAGAATTGAACCTCCAATTAAAACCTCCAGAAGCTGATATCAAAATAATCTCAAATTTAATATGTGGTGCGATCGCATACCCAGTACTCAGAATATAAAGTTTCAATAGATTCCAAGGTGTTTTACCTAGGGTTCACTAAGAGTAGTGTTTCTATGGCAGAATTGAAACTCGAATTCAAACCTCAAGCAAATAATATCAGAATAAGCCCAACTTTGATTTATGATGCGATCCCACCTCCAATAGACTGAATATGAAGTTTAAATTGATTTCGAGGTGGTTTGCTTATGGTTCACCAAGGTTTGTGTTTCTGCGGCAAAAATTGAATGATGCTTCAAATTTCAACTAATAACTATTTTCTCTATTTCTTTCTGTTTTTTTTTTAATGAACTGATATGATTAGAGACAGTAACCGAATGAAATATAAACTTTTTTTTGTTTTGTTTTTTTGCTTAGATGACGGAGACTCGAAGAACAAGAATGTGGACACAAACATTAAAAAACTTAAGGGAACACTAAAAAAAAAACGAAAATAACAGAAAGATATGACCTTGTTTCGGAGCCTAGCTCTGATACCAATTGATGCGAACCTCGTGATCATGTGGTCACGCAACCCACAATCAAGATTGAGATCTGATCCCGGAAAGCTGAAATAGGTCTGATAGGAGTGTGACACAATGGAAACCTGCCCCAAGGTACCAACACTATTGGAATGAGTAGAATGACACCACGAAGCCAGTTAATCTTCGATAAGTCAGATTCAGTTCGTTCAAGAACTGAAGAATGCAAGAATCACTCTCACACGTTAAAACTGAAAAATTCAGAATAATATTCATCAAAGCTGCCGAAATTTTGGCCTACATGAGTTTAAATAGTTCTTGAAAAGTTAACCCTAATGGACCCCTTATGTAGACTTATATGAGGTCCACTCAAAACTGGCCCAAAACCCTAAAATGAAAAGCCCATAACTTAATCCAAACAAGCCTTGGATCCTAGCTTAAAACAAAGTATTAATTAAGCCCAAACAAGCCTTGGGCTGTAGCTAACAAAATAAAATAAAGCCCCTAATATTAAATTCATGTTCTGCCATGAGAAGAAGAGAATGAACTAAAATAATACAAAACTGATTGAAGGCTTATTTATAGCCTTACATGTAGCCCCTTAATCCTAGAAACAAAAGGAAAAGGTAGCCACCATGTTGTTTCCAAGTTGTAGTAGGATTCTTTTGTTTCCTTTGCTGTCCTCATCTCATGGCCCAAATAAGGTTGTATTGGACCCCTCTTGCACATGGATAAGATGTATTAGGATCTCCTCTTGATACTCCAATGGACCTTCCAATTCTGACTTGGTGGAAACCTTCAAAACCAATGCATTCAATGCGTCTTTCAATGTCTTTGTCTTGGATCGAGTCATTGGTCCATTTGGAACATGTAATGGGTCCTTAGTGGTGTTTCTGGGCTGGTCCGCATCAATCCACAAACTGATGGACAAACCGAGGTAGTAAATCAAACTTTATCTTCTTTGTTACGAGCTGTTATACATAAGAATTTGAAGAGTTGGGATACTTGTTTGCCTATTGTGGAGTTTGCATATAATTGTAGTGTGCATGGGGCTACAAAATTTTCACCATTTGAGGTTGTGTATGGCTTTAATCCTTGTGTTCCTATTGATCTTGTTCATATTCCAATTGATGAGAGGACATCTATGGATGGAATTAGAAAGGCAGAATTGATGAAGAAACTACATGAGCAGGTTCGACTACATATTGAGGAGAAAAAAACAAAGTATGCTAAACAAGCTAACAAGGGGCGAAAGATGGTCAGGTTTGAACCTGGAGATCTTGTTTGGATTCATATTAGTAAGGGCAGATTTCCAAGCAAACATAAGTCTATGTTGATGCCAAGAGCTAATGGTCCATTTCGGATTATAGAGAAGGTGAATGACAATGCATATAAGGTACATCTTCCTAGTGATTACAACGTATCAACTACTTTTAATGTGAACGACTTGACTCCATACTTGGATGATAATGATGATTCTGATTTGAGGACAAATCATGTGCATCATGGGAATTATAATCCATCTCGTAAAGCTGAATCTAATATGCAAGAGGGTGCAGATGGTCCATTGACAAGAGCGAGAGCAAAACAACTACAACGGGCCATGACGAATCAAATTGCAATGATTGAAACTGCATCGGAGTTAAAAATTAGCAATCAGTTTGAAATTGGTTCAAGGGTGCTTATTTGCCTACAATTAGAACTTGGAGATGGGAAAAGCCCTTAATGGTTCTTTTCATGCCGAGCTACTTGTATTTGGATTGATAATGCAAGTGAAGGAATTGATGTTGTTTACGGTCAGAACTGTAACGGCTCGGCCCAACTTGCCATACATTGTCCGCTTTGGGCCTTACCGCCCTCACGGTTTTGTTCCTGGTGACGCGAGCCCATTTCTGAGCTTGACGCCCCAAAACGCGTATAACAAGTTGGCAACCAGCACCACTTATAAGGCCAGCAACACACCCCTCGCCCGCCGATGTGGGATCTTACAATCCACCCCTTTTAAGGAGCCCGACGACCCCGTCGGCACAACCGGACAGCCAGTGAGGTCGGCTCTGATACCAAATGTAACGGCCCGGCCCAACTTGCCATATATTGTCCGCTTTGGGTCCCACAGGCCCGCACAAGTTTGTCCTTGCAGAAGCGAGCCCATTTCTAGGCCTGACTTCCCAAGACGTGTATAGCAAGTTGGCAAACAACACCACTTATAAGGCCAGCAACACACCCCTCACCCGCTGATGTGGGATCTTACAAGAATAGTAGATGGATTTGAACCCAAATTTGAAGTCATCCAATGCATGTGAAAGCAAGATTTATGTAGGTAAAATTCAAGTTCAGAACGTGATCTTTCTAGATTGTCCAACCATGATTGCATTGGACTTTTGTGTCAAAAGTTATGGCTGTTTTAAATTTGGTCTGCTTATGTTTTAGAAATGTAAAAAAAAAAACGTGTGTTAGTTAAATTTGTCTACTTACTTTATTAAAAGTCTAGTTTTTAGGCTTGACTTCTGTCATGTTGAATTCACCTAACTTTGGAGGGATGTTCCAAAGATAAATATGTATCAAAATATGTAATAAACACTTTTGGCTAAGATTTGAAAACTTAATTCAGAGAATTAAGAGTTGTTCTTCCAAATTCGTTATGTGAAGAACCCTACCTAACTTATCACTCTTCAATCACAAAGAGTGTGGCGTCGAAATCCTATATTGATCTTTGTGGCGTCCAGATCGACTTATCAAAGTATCATTCTAGTATATCCTCCATCTTATTTACCTTAAATCACTATAATCCAGCCTAAATACCAAAAGAAAGACAACACAACCAGACCCATCCTTTATCCATTTTCGTTAGAATCATTGTTGTCGATTTTTCGAATCATTCACAGCATATCATGAATGTTTTATTATTGCAAAGAAATTTTAGAAATCATTTAGGTAATGTTATAATCTTGAATTTTTATGCATAAACCTTAGTTTTGGTATAAAGATTGCTTGATTCAATGTCTTACTGAATATGAAAGTACTTGTTCATTCTTAAGCAATAATCAATCTTCATCTTTTTAAACTTCGTTGTAATATCTTCCGATCTAACATCACCATCGTTGATATTAGGTTGAGTTATCTTATATATGTTGAATAAATCACCAATACATCACCATTAAAATTGATTTGGACCAAGACTTACTTTTTCTTGTCATTTAAAATCTATTTACACTTTTTCATCTTTGAAAACAAATCCATCAATTATTTTCAACCAAGTTATTGTTAATTTAATTTCTTTTGAGTTTTTTTTGTTGCCTAGCTTAATTTCTAGATCTAGCTCTCTGTGGATATGACCTCGATCTTGCCGAATTAATTGCTACATCGCACACTTGTGTACTTGCGAGTTAAAACAAGCCGATCATAAAAAGCGGTTAAGCAGTAACTTCGTTCCAAGTTTCCTCCAAAGAGTCTTCCAAAAGTGGCTTAAGAAATTTGTATCACGATCAGAGACAATGCTTTTAGGAACTCCATGCAAACGAACAATCTCTTGAAAGAACAAATCAACAACATGTACTGCATCGTCAGTTTTCTTACAAGGAATGAAATGGGACATTTTGGAGAATCGATCAACCACCACCATTATTGAATCCTTCCCACGTTGTATTCTTGGTAATCCAAGTACGATTTGAAAATTGACTTTAGAAAACAATACATCACCATGCAACTCATCAAGCAAATCATCAAGTCTGGGTATAGGAAATCGATACTTAACTGTTATTTTGTTGATAGCACGGCAGCACGGCTGTCCATACACATCCTCATGGTACCATCTTTCTTCAGTACCAGCAAAGTATGTACAAAACATGGACTAAGTGATTCTCGCACATAGCCCTTCTCTAAGAGCTCACCAACCTTCCATTGAATCTCTTTCGCTTCCTCTGGATTACATCTGTATGCTGGTCTATTAGTAAGTGAAACTCCATGCTCAATTCCACGAATAGGTGGTAACCCTTTAGGTAACTCATCTGGAAACACATCTTTAAATTCTTCATGTAATTCTTTAATCTATCTTGGTAAGTCCAATCCTGCTTTGCCCAGGCCATGAAAACAATCCCTGTCGTGGCTAATGCTTGTTTGATGTCTCCTTTTTTGGCTAACAACAGCCCCTTTCGTGATGTCACCTCCTTTTGTTGGCTTCGTAACTGATCCTCTCTAACTTGTTGAGAACTCAATGGTAACAAGTTCACCTTCTTTCCATTCAGCATAAAAGAATAAGTGTTCTTTTGTCCATTGTAGGTCACATCCTTATCAAACTGCCATGGACGACCCAGTAATAAATGGCTAGCTGACATTGGCGCAACATCACACAAAACCTTGTCGTGATAGGTTTTAATGGAAAAGGGTACACGAACTTGCTTTGTCACCCGAAGCTCCCCATTCTCATTCAGCCATCGCAAACTATAGGGTCTGATATGTGGAAGGGTAGTCAAACCCAATTTCTCCACCAAGGTAGTTGACGCAACATTAGTGCAACTTTCCATTATCAATGATCATCCCACACACCTTATCTCAAATCTGACATCGAGTATGAAAGATGTTCTCGCATTGCTAATCACTAACGTCAGTTTGTGCATTCAGAACTCATTGAACAACCAACAAATCTCCTTTCACTGGTTCGAAATCATCTTCTTGTTCAGCCACTTGTACCTCATCTTCATCTTCAGTTTCAACCTCATCTCCATTAATCAGCTCTCCATGATCCCCATTTGGATCTTCGTCAGCTTCTGTAATATCATTTTGTGGCACCCTAAGTGCTTGCCTCTGTTAGGGTTGCAAATTATTTCTTTGCATCATTTGCATAAGGGTATACAATTGTTCATGAATTCCATTCATTTCATCCCGAATCTCAGCATGAGATCGTTGTAAGCCCATAACTTGTACTTGTTCCAAGCTTAACCCTCTTGGAAAATCTTCTTTATCTCCAGCCATAATTAAGTCTATTAACCTCAATTCCAGCAACCTTTCTTCTTGTTGTGTTGTTTTTTTTTTTTTGGTTCTTGTCTTAAATCGCAACTGATGCTCTGATACCAGATGATGTGCCGTGAATGATTTGAAAATCGACAACAATGATTCAAACAAAAATGGATGAAGGATGGGTCTGGTTGTGTTGTCTTTCTTTTGGTATTTAAGCTGGATTGTAGTGATTTAAAAGTAAATAAGATGGAGGATAGACTAGAATGATACTTTGATAAGTCGATCTGGACGCCACAAAGATCAATCTAGGATTTCAACGCCACACTCTTTGTGATTGAAGAGTGATAAGTTAGGTAGGGTTCTTCACAAAATGAATTTGGAAGAACAACTTTTAATTCTCTAAATTAAGTTTCAAATCTTGGCCAAAAGTGTTTATTACATATTCTGATACTATATTTATCATTGGAACATCCCTCCAATGTTAGGTGAATTGAACATGATAGAGGTCAAGCCTAAAAACTAGACTTTTAATAAAGTAAGTAGACAAATTTAACTAATACATGTTTTTCTTTTGACATTTTTGAAACATAAGCAGACCAAATTTAAAACAGCCATAACTTTTGACACAAAAGTCCAATGCAATCATGGTTGGACAATCTAGAAAGATCACGTTCTGAACTTGAATTTTACCTACATAAATCTTGCTTTCACATGCATTGGATGACTTCAAATTCGGGTTGAAATCCATCTACTGTTCTGACCGTAAACAACATCAATTCCTTCACTTGCATTATCAATCCAAATACAAGTAGCCCAGCATGAAAAGAACCATCAAGGGCTTTTCCCATCTCCAAGTTCCAATTGTAGGCAAATAAGCACCCTTGAATGAATTTCAAACTGATTGCTAATTTTTAACTCCGACGCAGCTTCAATCATTACAATTTGATTCGTCATGGCCCGTTGTAGTTATTTTGCTCTCGCTCTTGTCATTGGACCATCTGCACCCTCTTGCATATTAGATTCAGCTTTAGGAGATGGATTATAATTCCCATGATGCACATCACATGGGTTGAGGAGAAAAGCTTAAGGGAATCAAACATTGCACTATCTATGTATCAGTATCTGCAACCCGAGTTGCTAAGCTCATAGGGGTGTCTCAGCACCTAATGCCCTAAGACCAACTGGTTTGGGAGTCATTAGCCTAAAACTCGTTACATGGGTTAAAGATACATTGAATTTCAAGTTGTATGTGTATATAAATAAATAAATAAATAAAAAGAAAAAAAATAATCCCAACCCAAAGAAGCTAACCTTAAACATTAGAGCAAAAATTTGTTTTTCTTTCGAGTAAAGCCCCATAACTATATGTTGATATTTTGAGCACAAAAGAAAGGTTTAGTAATATCTTGTTTAAGAGGTATTGAGCAGATATATGAATTTAATGAGAGTTTGTTTATCTGGATAGATTAAAGTAAGTTGAATGATGAATGCCTTGCTTTGTGGAACTTGCAAATTGTTTTTCTATTTTAACGCTTTGATTACTAGGAACTAGTAATAAGCTGGTTGGGGGGTGTGATTAGTACTTAAAAGTGCATGTTTATCAAGGGTTTATATCATCATTTTGCACTTAAAGTATCAATAACTCCTTAATTGAAGCATGTTTTATAATAACAAGTCTAATATTATAAAATGCCTTAATATATGGTAAATGTTCATCTTAAATGCAGGCCTATCATATAAATCAAATGATTGATTGATGAGTTCAAGTATGGAAATTGAAAGGACAAAGAGAGGGTCAAACTTAGAAAAGAGATGTTGGTGCAGTCCAAATTAGAATGTTATTCGGTAATTGGGTCATATCTTGAGTTCTAGATGTCCAAATGACCTCATATTTTTACACAGATTCAGTAAGACATAGGCCTACAACTTGCAGGTTTTCATCAAGATCTAAGAAGGCCGTTTTCAAGTCCAAATTATAGTAACAACAGAGAAGTCTGAATCTGTCATGCAGCCTGAACAATGTTCAGTGTTTGGCCTATATCTGGAGTTCTCGAAGTCCAAATGACCTCCATTTTTTTTTCCTGGAAAGCTGAGTCAATTTCCTACAACTTTCATGTTTTCTAGTGGACCCAGTTCGGATGGTAGCAAGTCAAAAGTTGGCCACCCACTCAACAATTAGTCATCAAATCAATAATTCTGAATTTTGGCCTATAAAAGGAGGCATTTGCCATGCATTTGGTGGGCTTGGTTGTTCAAATCAAGTTCATGCTTTTTATTTCTCTCTTTATATTTTTTTTGTAATTTTTAAGTTTTGCTTTTATTATTATCTTGTTTATGCTTTTCCTTTCCTTTCCTTTACTTAGTTAACTTGTATTTTCTTTATGTTCTTGTTTTGTTTATTTATGTTTCTCTTCTTTATTATGTTTAGCTAAGTTTATTATGTCAAGGTGAAAAGGTTACACTAATGGTGTAAGAATAAGTATAGTGTAAACTCAACATGGACCTTAATGTTTAATATTAACATGTCTTATCTTTTTATCTTACTAATTCTTAATACCTTGCTTGTTAAATGGTTAATCTAGATTTGTGTTGTATAACATTTGATACAACAAATGCTTGGCACTCTCATAGCCTAACCGTATGGTATTACCTACACCTGGGCTATGAAAGGAACTTGATTTGTTGTTAACACCAGTTAATATCATGAATTCCTGACAATATTTAAGAGTTTGGTGTTATGTAAATAAGATAATTAATATGATCATGTTAATAATTTATAATGAGCTATTAATGACAAATCATCCGATTGGAACCTCCTCCATGTGTGGTTTCCAAATTGAGTAATAAGAGTTTATACTATACTTGTTTGAAATACCATTGGTGGATCCTCTAACCTTGACATTTGTTTTTATCATTGTTTAATCCTTACATTAATCTTTCATCTCAGTTCTCATTAATTTCTTCATCTTCATCTTCTTTTATTATTATTATTATTATTATTATTATTATTATTATTATTATTATTATTATTATTACTACTACTACTACTACTACTACTACTACTACTACTACTACTACTACTACTAATACTACTACTACTACTACTACTACTACTACTACTACTATTTACATTCTGTTTATATTATATAATTTATCTCTTTGATATTTTCATAAACTCAGTATATAGGCTAAAAACCTGTGACCCGATCTTTTAGATCATTCTCAGGTATAACAACGCCACGTACTGAGTATTATTATTGTTGTTGTTGTTGTTGTTGTTGTCTTGTTATTTATAATTTATACAATTAACCTCTCTATGGTTCGACCCCGGTTTTGCCGGGTTATTTATTACTTCAACACTCCTGCACTTGGGAGAAGACATCAATCTTTTGATCGTGTCAACTAGTATATGAAAAACCTTGTCACTTGTTTGTAGAACTTGAACAGAAAGCTTATTAGGCTATTAAAGCTTTCAATTCAAACCTTGATGATGCTAGTCAGCTGCCAAAATTACAAATAAATAAGCTTGAGGAAATAAGAAATGATGCATATGAAAATTCAAGAATTCATAAAGCAAGAAACAAAAAGTTTCATGACAAGAAAATACTGAGTAAAACATTCAATGTTGATCAAAAAGTCTTGCTTTATAATTCTCGACTCCATTTATTTCCCGGAAAACTAAGATCAAGATGAAGCGGTCCTTTTATTGTGAAACATGTGTATCCATATGAAGCCTATGATATCGAGATTCCAAAGAATGACAATGTTTTCAAGGTAAATGAACATCATTTGAAAGTTTACTTTGACAATTTCTTGCTTCAGGAGATTTGCCAGCTTATTGGAGTATCCAAGACAAAAGAAAGTTTTTGAACGAAGTGAATAACTTTTATTGGGATGATCCCTACTTATTCAAATATTGTTCTGATCAAATATTTCAAAGATGCATTGCAGACAATGAGGACACGCGTGCATTCTACAAAACTTGTGAAAATTATCAAAAAGTTGATACTAGTAAAAAAGTTTTGCTTTATAATTCTCGACTCCATTTATTTCCTAGAAATCTAAGATCAAGATGGAGCGGTCCATTTATTGTGAAACATGTGTATCCTTATGGGGCCTTTGATATTGAGAATCCAAAGAATGACAATGCTTTTAAGTCTTTCTCACCCCGGTTAAATGGCGGATAACGGTGCTTTGTGACTCTTAAGTCGGTTCTTTCAGTTTCCCATGATAACTGATATCTGTGTATATATTTGTTTAATTTCTTGTTCCTTCTTTTTGCATCTCTTTTCCACTTCTCATCTAAAAAATGGACATCACTCTTGAAAAATTAAAAAAGTATTTTCTCGCATTGCCTCAAAATACCATTACAAAAATTTATCAAGCTAGGTGTGCAAAATTGAGGTTGTTAATGAATCATGGAATTGCTGAAGATATTCGCTAGATGATTGAAGCAAAGGTCTGATTAACAGGTGAGTCTTCTAATTCTTTTATTTCATACATGCCTGGGACATGTAAGAGCACTTTTACAAAGAAACGTCGTGCAAAACGGCTGAAAGTCTGTCATCGATGTGCCAGATGGACTTGTAATGCACAATGTCGTTATTTAGGAATGATATCTATAAACTGTGAAGATAAATAACAATTCATTAAGGATGGCCTGAGTAGGGAGTCTTTAGATAATCTTCTATTAACTCTTGAGACGCATCTTAGTGGAGATGTACATCATGTAATTTATGATTTATGCCTCCATTTTCATAAAGAACATCATCGACTTAGTATTGGGAATCATACTATAAAAGATCTTGTTTACCAGTTTTTAAGAAAAATAAATGGGAAACCTATTCTCGACCCATAAAGGGCATTTAAGCCGTTCTTGGACGTAAAACCAAGGAAAGATGTGAGCCACAATCATAACTACGATTTAAGTTTTAGTTTGTAAAAATTTGTGTCTTTTGGTTTTATTAATAACATAATATTTTTCTGTTTTCTTATCTCTTATATTTATTTAAATGTGTTTCAAGATTGTCAGTATTCGCTGCTTCAGGTGATGACTTCTTTACTCTATCTTTTTATCTTAGGACATTGAGGACAATGTCTCATTTTGATTAGGGGGAGGGTAATACTTGACATTTAAAAAAAAAAAAAAACTAACCAACTGCTTTTGTTTTTAATAAAACCATTTGATAAAATTGTTATTAGGATGACAGAGTAAGGAGGAATTTTATTGACTCTTGAAACACATCTTAGTAAATATTCTTATCAAGGTCTATCAAATACTTCTTGAAATATTTAGGTTTACAAACTCTCACATTGTTATCACTTGATTCTGCTCATATACTCATTTAACAAGTATTTTTAAACCTTCATTTTAACACACACACTTTTAACATATGATTGTGGGTTGTACATTGGATTATTATATTATTTATATTCGTTTGTTAAAGGTAACAACTAAGGGAACGTGATAGTATATAATTTGCAAAAACAAATAAAAAAACCAAAAACCAAAAAATAAAAATAAAAATTGATAATAATAAAAAAAAAGTAGTTAAGTTTGGTTTCGTAGTATCTCTAACTTAAGTAATTAAACCTGAAAGGGTGTTTTAAATACTTTAAACTTGTGTATTGTGGGATGCAATTTTGTTTTTTGCCGGAAGAAAAAGCAATTTTAACTTGTACATGCATAGGTAACCTTGTGGCATATTCATATATTTTGGATTTTTTTATTTTTTATAATCAACGAGTCCTAATTTAACTTTCAATACCTTATGTTTTTAGGTATAAGATTATTTTTGGATTAAGGTTTTTATCCAGAGCTATATTTTAACTTTTTTAGATTATTTATCTATTTTACTATGAGTTTCTGAGTTTTTATATCCATAAATTTGGCATCAATTTATTTCTTATTTACCCCAGCAAGAGCAGACACCCATAGACTAACTAGAAAGCTTCCAGCTAATGAATCGTCGGCCTGCTGTTGGAGAGGTAAGATCCGTTTGGATAGCTGTTACTTTTGTGATTGAAACTTTTTGCCATGGGTGTAAAAATGTTTGCTAATTTTCTATTAGAATGCTCTTACGTTAATAAAAATTTCAGGACAGAAACCAAAGAGGAGAATCTTTTAAAGAGATATCCGAGACTTTCCGGATACGAGGCACGAGTTGTGTTGTAAGAGATTCAAAATTACTCTCTTTCCCTATCTTTAAATCTAAAACATTAATTTTACAATAGTTAATTTTAACACTAGATTTAAAAACTTTAAAATAATAAAATAAAACTCATAAAAAGATTTAAGAGTTCTTTCCACTTGTGGCTCAAAACTCCACCAAACAAATGAAAAATATAAAAATAAATAAAAGGACCCAATAGTTTTTAAAACACCAAAAGCCACGCATTCCTAAATGAAGCCCAAGATCTTGGCAAGCTGACTTGAATATCACTCAGTCTTTGAATCAATATTAAAATTTAGCACATGGACATCACGCTATACGCCTTTGGCATCGAAATTAAATAATTTTTCTTGCACGATGGCCGAGTCAATGAAAACATAAAAAGAAAAACAGAGAAAGGACTGCAACCTCGCCACCCAAGGTGCCTGCCTCAGTTACTACATTTTACTCGCACATTTTACTTCATGAGAGTTAGCTCAGCAATCGGTAAATTTTTGTAACCGTTTTGATTTTCAAAAACCGCAAGTTTAGCTTTATTTCTACCTTGACATCTGGTAACTAACTACAAGCTATTCCCTGCTTGAAGATTCCATTATGGATACAGCAGAGACTAACAGGATCCTATTCAAAAAAATAAAAAAGAAATGAAATGTGATAGAAGGCAGGCAGGAAGACATCATCATCTAAGGTTCTAAGGGAATCAGCTTTCAGATTCCCATCCTTGTGAAATCTTGCTGGGACTCCATAGTCCAAGAGAGTAGAGAAGAACCAGTGAAAGAAGCTTGAATAGTAGATGAATGAATCAATGCTATACTCGGTGAGGTTACAGCAACCAAAGGCAGATTTAATGTGAGAATGTCGCTATCACCAGACATCTCTTAGATACCGTCCTTCCATTTGGAGCTTCTTCACCATAGACTCGGTTTTTGATGAGTCCAGGCCTCCCTGAAACACAAAAGCACATAAATTTCAGATGCATAATGTTCCTCACATACACACACATGCGACAATGGGAGAGAAACACAGTAAATTCAAATGAAGGGACCAAGGTGAATCACAATGGAAGAGCTGGACATGAATCACTGGAACTTAAAACAGTGATGGGTACTGCATTGTGCATGCATGGGCATGATTTTCTTGGTGCTGTGCATCATACGGGAAGCAGCATTGAGAAAATAATAGTGCGAAGGTGACAGAACATTAGCACAAGTAATAATACGTACCTGCTCTTGCACAATAGTGTGCAGAGTCCTATGAACATCTCTAGCCATACCCTTGGCATCACCGCACACGTAAAAATAACCTCCTTGAGAAATTATAGTCCATATCTCTGCTGCCTGCATATGGTAATGAAATTAATTTAATATGTACAAGGTATTTGACTAATCAACAACCACCTAAATTTTGCAGTCTACAATTACATACTCTATCCACCATCTTATGTTGAACATATTCCTTCTGTGACCCCTCCCTCGAGAATGCAACTATCAACTCAGATATCACACCTTGCTCGACAAAATTATTGAGCTCATCCTCATATATGAAATCCTGCAGACCATAGAAATTGGAAATCAATGGGAACAAATTCGTTTTGTATCATCTATTATCAAATTAGGAAGTATGTCAAGGTCTAAACCATTTGGCGATTTCTGCATCCAAAGAAAAGCAGGGCGGGACCAAGCTGCACACCATCCTCTTTCAGGGCTATTCTTTCCTGGAGAAATCAACTAATTAATTTTCTTCATTTCACACCAAAATAAAAAATAAAAAAAATACTCCCATCAGAAAGCAAATCCATCCCACACCTGTAAAAATCCTCTGAAAGGTGCCAATCCAGTACCAGGACCCACCATTATAATTGGAGTTGAAGGATCTGCTGGTAACTTGAAATTAGATGTTCTGGTGAAAATGGGAGCCCAACTACAGTCATAACTTTTCTCCAGAGGAACTGCATTCTGTTGTTTTTTAAATTTTTATTTATAGTTTTTGAGAGAGTCAGGGGAGGGGGGATACAGCAAGATATTAGATTTTCCAAGATGCTATGCAGAAATAATCTCAAACATTAAGGATAGTAAAGAAAGAGAGAAAGTGCTGTTCTGTAAAATATAATGGAGGCTCTCAATACCTTCATCCAAGTTGAACACACCCCTTTGTGAATCCTACCAGTGGGAGTAGGACCATATACTAAAGCACAGGTCACATGTACTCTATTGGGAGTATATCTGCAGAAAAATATCAGGATACTGTGTTTTTATAATTCAATCAAGAAGATAAATTCGCATTTCAAATACTCAACATGAATAAATAGATTACCTAGGAGAGGATGAGATAGAATAGTAGCGAGGCTGTAGGCGAGGTGCCACTGCAGCAAAAAAGATACCAAGGGGAGGTTTTGAAGATGGGAACTCAGCCATTACCTCGAGAAGACTTCTCTGACTTGCCATGACCCAGTGAGAGTATTCATTCTGGAATTTTTATTTTTATTTTTTAGAAAAAGAACATAGTAGATGAGCAGGAATATACAGGACATCAAACAGAGCAAAACAAAAATCAACAAAAAGCATGGATCACCTACTGACCTTTCCTTGCAGTGATGATAAAAACTTGAGTCTATCTGCCTCGCTAGGTTCACTGGCATGAGCAGCCAAAGCAAGCAAAGCAGCCTGACAGCATAATTTCCAACCAACAATAGATAAATCTAACAGAAGTAGAACCAGAAAATAAACCTGAACAAGAAAACACGTGAAAATATCACCTTTTTAGGAGGGCTCAAGAGATCTGCATAGCATGCCAATGCAGTGTGAAGTGTGCAGGGACCTGGGAAAGGAGGTGGCAATGAGCTTCCAATAGCTGTGCCATCCTCATTATCAGCATGAATAGAAAACAACAAATCTAAAGGTTTATCTAGCAACTTCCCTGCTTCTTCAACAGTTTCATCACTATTCTCAGCATACACCCCCAAATGGTCTCCAGTTTCATATCTGAGGAGAAAAGTCAGCAAAGAGGCTGTTACTAACACTAGCGTGCAAACTTAATGGCAAATAAACAAAATACTTTTTTTCAAATTATAAACAAAAAAAGGAAGAAAGAAACCAGTAAGGTAATAAATGAATATCACAACACACCAGAAAACTGCAGAAAATATCACTCTACAGAATTCAAAAGCATATTAAGAAACCACCAAGGATACCCACCCAAAAAGTAGTGAAAAGGTATGTAAAGAAAAGAACAAATACTAGAGCTATGTGACACCGCAAATCTCAAAATAAGAAAATAACTTTTTGAGGATATCTCCTTCCTGAGAATATAGCATCTTTATAATACACACAATAAATCGAGCAAAGAGGAGCTCACACAAAGAAGTCCAAATTCACCCTAAGCGAAGAAAAGATTTGCAACAGGTAATACACTTAATTACCAAATATCCCAAGATCAGGCAAATTATTCATACAAAGAAAATTTCAGGACCTTTGTAGCAAACAAGAGAAGAAGAAGCTTTTGGGCTTCCACTTAAGCGTCACTGGTAGGGAGGGTTAAGTTGAGATAAGTCTTGGACCACAAGAAATTGAGAAAAAAAGAATTTATAAAGGGATATGAATTATTAGATTAAACAGAGAGTAAAAGTATAGAGTGAACTTACGTAATTCTAGTCCCTGTGATGTCAAATTCTAGATGTATGCAAGACCGGTCAGACTCTGCTTTGTGAAGCTCTTTTTGGACAGCAACATTGACTCTTCCGGAAAGAGGGAAAACACCAATTTCAGCAATAACAAATCAGTTATGATTACACATCCTATACCTTAGTTGATTACCTGCATGGATGGTGAATATCAAAAGACACATTCCCATTTGCCAAGTTTGAGAATTTATCCTCAACAGATATTATAGAAGTATCATGAATCACTAATCGATATTCAGGTATAGCAGCTGTATAAGGAGTAGATGGAGCATTCACATCATCTTCATCTCTGAGCAACTGGTCTAGCTCAGGCCACAACAATTCTTTCCTGAAAATAAAAGGAACAAAAACAGATGCCAATTAGGTAAATTGCACCCAGGAAGCTCCATACATCCAGAGAAAGGAAACAAAAAGGCCAATCTCAGCTAAGACAGCAATTGCAAGACACTCCATCCACTGAAGCACTCAAACATGAACATGTTGCATACCAAGCAGAAAAATCATCCTCTATGCATTGATCATCGTCGCCAAGACCAACAGGAACGAGACGCTTTCCTCCTATACCAATCACAGAGGAAAATTCTACCATGTTCAAAATAATACACAACATAAAAAACTCAAAAAGAAGGGAATGAAATGAAAAAAATTGCCAACCAGTGCAAGACATAAAAGTTTGACATGCATGCCAATCTACAGGACATGCATCTAAATCAAATATCCAAAACAAGCATGAGAACAGAATCAGAAAGCAATGTCATGAACAACTTGAAACCATGGGGGCACTGGGTTGCAAACTGCAGAATTGGTACAACATTTAGTATTTTTTTCCTCAACATATCCTCCAAAAAAAATGCTAAAACTTGATGTACTGCTACATTGCAATGAATAACTGAATAAAATTGAAATATACCTTGTTCACAGAGCAGGTCATCAAGCACCTTCGCTATCTGTTTAGTGAACAGTGCGTCATCAGATATTGCTTGCTTAAAATGAAGTCTGAGAGGAAAACAAATCCAACGCGTTTTTACCTTATTAAAATGTTCATATTGACGGTTACCAAGACCAAAAATACCATAAGAAAGCTGTTGAAGCCAGATTCCCCTTTCATTTCCCTGGAAATAGAACACCATCATTGCGGGACATTTAGCTAGAAATTCTGGTAAAACAAAGCTACAGGCATTAAGCTCGTATAGGCATTGTAAGAAAGTCACCAACCTCAGTAAACCACTTATAAAATCTCGCAGCGTTATCAGTTGGCTCTCCATCTCCATAACTACATTGTAAGATTCAAAATCATTCAATGCCAATTTTTTTTTTTTTTTTTTAAATGAAATACATGACCAACATACAGCAAAGTACCATCAAGAGTAAAATTATTCTTACGTGGCAACCATGAATAATGCCAAAGTCTCTTTCTTCAATTTTTCTTCATATTGATCATCTTCCATAGCATAATCATCCTGATTCAAGCCACAAAGAACACAAACATATGCTATAATTTCAAAAGAAGCCAATTCTCTCATGTAATGCTGCAATCAATGTCACTAGATCGTTGGCTCATATTATGCTGCGGGTCAGATTAATTTTTTTAAACATAAAAAATATCTATGTGCAGCTAATCTTTTTCTAATAGAAAAAAAAAAAATTCAAACCATGTGGGAGTTGATCTAATGTGACCCAATAAAGGCAAGCTAGATGATTGGTAAAAACATAGTTTAATTCAAAACAATTTTAAAATGACATCTTTTTTTAAAATATTGAGACAACATAATGAATCAACTCATGTCAATCCGAGTTAACCTTTCAAATCCACGACCCAGGTCATGAGACCATGATAACCCTACATAAAGTAAATAAAAAAAAATTATAAAGCTCAATTCTCAATCAATTCAATGTTGAATGATGAAACTAAAAAAAATAAAAGATTAAAAAATTAAAAAAAAAAACTCAAGTCAACCTGAATTAACCTGCCAAATTTATGACTCAGGTTATAAGACCATTATAATCTTATAGAAGGGAAATCAAAACAAATTATGAAGTCTAATTATCAATCAACCCAAAATTGATGGAAAAAATGAAACAAAAATCATTTTAAAAAAAGAAAAAAAATGATCGTAGTATTACTTCCAAACTCGTGAGATCATGAAACTGGGATAACTTTCAAGAAAGTAAATGATAGAAGACTTGAGTCAACCCGAATTAACCTACCAAGGCTACGACTCGTGTCATTAGACTGAGATATAACCCTATAAAAAAATTGAATAAATTCTCAATAAACTCATTATTGAATGATGATATTGAAAAAAAAAATCAATCTAAAATAGAACACAATTAAATGACCTGAGTCTACTCGGGTTAACTTGCAATACCCATAACCCAAACCATGTGACCGAGGAATAACCTCGTTAAAAACAAACTGAAGCAAATGAAAAAAACTTAATTCCTAATTAACCTAATGTTGAAGATGTTAAAAAATTAAACTAAAAAAAAAGTCAATTAAAAAAAAAACTCAAGTGAACTAGGTGAACCAGCCAAATCCATGACATAGATCATAAGATTGAGATAACCACATATAAAGCAAACCATAACAAATCATGAAACCTAATATCTAATAAACCAAATGTTGAAGGATGAAATTAAAATATATATATATATATATATATATATATATATATATATTACAAAAAAAATGTTATTGCAATGAATAGTATTTTAAGGGATGATACATAGTAAAAGAACCACCTCTTATGAAAAAAAATTAATAATTTGTGAAACTATTCTATCCAACATACCAGGTCAAACACTTTAACAGCTGCTTTCTCATATCTTGCTTTGACCTCTTCAGCTAAAGCCTATGATAATAGCATTAATTAGTAAAAACCTACATTAAATAAAAGTATGCAAAGTAACACATTAAATAAACCACATCAAAATGAAGATAGAATGCTCATGCAGGGAGGTTATACAACTGCTCTGATTGTTTAGAATTGAATATATCGGAACAAACAACACATGTAGAGGACAGAAAAGTGTCTATCTCTAATGAAAACACCTAGCACAGTGACTTGGCAATAGCCCCATGACAAAACATGACCTCTAGGAGTAGAATTCAATTCCAGCACTCTCTTGTGACTACCACTGTAGATAAGATGTGAGGCTCCGGCATCTCATGAAGCTCAGTCCTTAAATTTCTCACGGAGTCATTATCAGCTAAAGTACCTTGAATGTGATCTGCCCACTGTTTATTTATTATTTTTTAAAAACAGGCATGTGATCTGCCATGCTTTAGCACCAGCTGTTGCCCCCATTGAAACGTCTAACATCACAAAAGTTCATCTACTATGATTGTATATCATAAACAGTAAAGTTTTGCTAAAACTATGAAAAATGCCACCCTTGGTACCACAAGACAGCAAAGACGTAGAAAAGCGGTAAGCATAAATGTTAATGTATCATCAAAACCAATCAATCAAAAACTACTGACAATTCAAAGAGATTAAGCTGAGTTCCAAATATTAGCTGAAAAATAATCCAGCTACTCTCTGATTCACAATAAAAAAATAATAACTTACTGCTGTTCAAAGAAAATATCAGGACACCATTTCTCGAGGAAAACCAATAAATTAAAAACCCATTTTAACGCAGCTAGTCCAAAAACAAAAAGAAAAAGAGAGGATAAAACAGAGACAAACGATCAAGATTACAGAAAAACAACAGGATAACCATCAGCCATTCTTTTTTAATTAAGACTAAAAGCAGTTAGATATAGCTTTTAATTATGATTATGATTCTAGATCAATCTAAATTTTAGATAAAACAATTGTCATTATTTACCTTAGCAAAACCCTCCGCAGTTCCGGTCTGAGTTCCATAAAAGATAGTAACCTTAGTTTTCCCACCCAGAGCCTCGGACTCATCCTCCTCGTCCTTAATTGACAGTGACTTAGGAACCACCAACGGCTTGACGTCTTTGCTCCGATCGGACGATCTCTTCAATACAAGCACCACCAATCCAACTAGAGCAGCAAACGACGTGGTAATTATCACAACAACTGAGTCAGACAGCGAGTCGCCAAAAGATATCCCTAGCACTGATTCAACGAACCTAACCAAATTTGCACCACCTGAACTCATCCTTGATTAAGAAATGATCGGAAATTTTTTATGGTTTTAATGAGTTCGATTTGGTTTAGTTGTCTTGAAACGTGGTCACTAGCTCTCTCTCTTTCTTTCTAGAGTGAACCCTAGAAGATGGGGGTGGGTGAGCAGGGAGAGAGAGAGTGAGGACAGAGAAACAGGTATACTGCTGTCTTTATGTGGGGCCGACTAAGTGCTTCACCAGTGATTTTTCTTAGCAAAAAGTTAAGGAAAAATAAACGAGAGGCTAGTGTGGTCGAGTCATTGTTTGACACTAGTAGAGAGTAGAGGGTAGAAAGTAGAGAGCACAGGCGTTGACGACAGAGTTTCTATTTTGTTTTTCTTTCTTGCATTACTTTTGTGTCTTTTCGAGCCTTTTTCATCGGTCATAAATCTTTCACATTCGGGAGGGTCACGGCTTTGATTTTAGGGATTTTATTTTATTATTGCTTGACAATTTAACTAAATTTTGCTTTTAGCCTTCACCTTTCAGCATCTTTTCAATCTCTTTTTTATTATCTTTACTTATTCTACTATACAAATTTATTTCATCACTCCTGAGGATGAAAATAAAAAAATCATGTTCAATCCCTCTACTTTTCATATTCAGTCAAATCAATCCAATACACTTTATTTTTTCTCTCACATTGACCCATGTATTGTTAATTTTGGGTTCTTTCGAACCCTCCATCTAAATACATCGCAGACTTTTCGTTATGTTGAACATACTATGTTAGTTGACTCAGTTAAAAAGTATGAAATCACGTGTATGGCTTAAATAAAAAAAAAAAAAACAAATATTAAACTTAGAATAATATGAAAACCAGCGGAAAAATAAAGAAAGAAGTGAGCTTTGGAGTTATATATATAACATGCTTAAGGTGACTTTACAAAATATGCTACATTTTCTATTTGAGAAAAACTTAAACTAAATTATTATATTATACAAAATATTAAATTTACGCATATGATAAATATGGATTAAACAATCAACCTCAAGTCTTTAAATCTAAAGTCACTAATCTTTTAATTGAGAAGTAACTAGCCTCCGCAATTTGTTATGAGATAGACCAAAACTTTTTAAAATATAAAAACAAATGTATGAGTATTGTTGATGTTTTTTTTTTTTTTTATTTCCAAGAATTTTTTATTATGAGTTTAAAATTTGATATAAACAAAATAAATTTATTTTCAAATCTTGATGATGACATCTTCGATCAGCTTATGTAAACCCGAGTTAACATGTTAAACTCGCGATTCAAGTCATGAACCTAACTAAATTTAATAATAATAATTTCATGAAATATTTTTTTATTTAATTATATAATGATAAAAATAAATGCTATTAGACAAGTAGTTGTATAAAATTTCAAAAATAATGATGATGATGAGATGTAAAACAAAATACATTAATATTATAAAAAAAATTGTTATGTTTTTATTAAAAAACAATGTAAAACTTGAATGGTATTAATAAAATAACATGTAAAATTTATTATTAATCAATTTTAAAAAATTAATAAACTAATATATTTATAATATTTTAAATTAATTAATTTTTAAAGAACAAATTAAATTTAAATTTAAAAAAAAAAGGACGAAGCACACGAGACTAGATAGCCTAACACATTTGGCTTTCTAAAAGGGCTCAAACATTTGGGCCTAGGCCCTTATGGATGGCCTTAATTAGAAAGCTCAAATTCACACTTAATTTTATTTTTCTTAGAAGTGGACGACGCTTCATCCATTTCTTTTCTTTCTTTTTTTCAGAGTGGGCAACAAGTTACTTGTAGTAGTAGGCAATCTATTTCCCACTAAGCGCTGCTCAAAATCCAGCCAACAGTGTGGTGGCTAAAAAATCAAAGAATGTGAGTTTTTGACTTAAAAATCTATTTTTCAACACATTTAACCTCAAAACACCCAATAATCACTATAAAAATCTCTGTAAACACACTTACCAACACTAAAAACTCTAAGATCACTAAAAACAAAAAATTAGCGGGATTAAAAAAATCTAAATAGAACCTGATAGGGGGTTTTGCCGTAAAAACCAATTTTATAAATCATTTACCAACTCCAAAACACCTCAAAATCACTAATAAAACAAAAAACAATTGAATAAAAAAAAAACTCTAAACGGAATCCAATGGGAGTTTTTTGCCATGAAAATCTATTTTTTATCTATTTTCACCTAATGAACTTTATGAAAAACTTTATAAACTACTTATTAACCCCAAAATACTCCAAAATCACTAAAATATTCAACCTGATCAAAAAATCTAAATGGAACAGGATTTATATTCTTAAGCATGTTTATAGAAAAAAAATCATCACAATGCTAATTTTATAGTGTCCAACATAATTTGTTGTATTTTACACTTTGGTTCTACATCTTTTAATTGTGTTTTTTTGTAACAAATCATAAAAATCAATTACCAATTTGATAAAAAAATATATAATTGAAAAATAAAGTTCAAGAAAAAGAAGAAGAAGAGCATTGTGGATTTATGGTTTCTTTCGCCCAAATCTTTTAGTGTTTCTTATAATTATAATATAACTAGTTATCCCAAAAACCTAGCACCACCACTCACCCATTTAACTCTTCCACCGTCCAATGTTACTTCTCCATAACCACCATCATTTGCTCCTTCACCAACCATTCGATCTTTCTCTTGAAAGAATTGAGCAACTCTACCAAATAGGCCATTGGAATTTTGAACATGGTTTTTTTTATGTGTTTGTGTAGTGAGGTTTCTATGTATTGATGATAAAAGACATAAATGATGGCAGTTTGTGGCCATGGTTATATGTTGTTTTGTGAAAAATGAAAATTAACAACAAAAAATTGGCTAAAAAAGCACTTCTTTATTTTAGAAAGAGAGTAGATTTCTAAACTAATAGTTGCTTTACTTTCAAGTAAAACAAATATTAACCAAACTCTACTTTTAAAAAAATTATACATTAAAAGCGCAAGAATATCAAAGATGCATTATAATAAAAATAGATGAGTAATTCAAAACAACCTAAAATTAGCAATAAATAGTTTAATTTGAAACAAAAACATTTATAAGGTGACTAGTTATGATTTTTGTTGGTTGGAAAAAGGATTTCTCATGTGTTTCTAAAGTTTACTTCAATTATCTACCTAGTTAAATTACACATTTTATTATTTATTTATTTAATGATAAAGGTGTTTTCTATTCAGCTTACATGTCATTAAAGACCAAGTTCTTCCTCGATTGATCTTTAAAGCACACTCTCATATCGGTTTGATGTATTCAAAAGAATAACTTCATCTAAGTGTTGATCTTAATTTTTTTTAATTCAAGAAATAAAAGAAAGTAAAATATCTTTTTTAACCATAAAAAATCCCTTAAAGTTTTTAAGTTAATTCATTACGAAACATGAATAATGAACTAACAAATTTTTAAAAAACAATATGATGACAAATTGACATGTTTTGTTCTTGGTGTGTTTTTTAAAAAAATTGATAAAAAATATTTTATTAATGAAAGAAATATCAATACATCATAGCAAAAATACATAAATTATAACAAACTTTGAGAAATTATGGCCTTTTGCGAGGAATTAGAAAAAAAAAAAAAAAAAAAAACTCAAGGTTGTGTTTATTGATGGATTTTTTTTAAAGAAAGATTTTAAGAACAAAAATTAAAACATGTTTACTAATTAAAATAAAAATTATTTTATTGGAAAAATATGTTTTCTAATTATTCAATTCTATGAAAAAAAAAACTAGAAAACATAAAAAAAATGTTGCTTTTAAAATTCTCCAATATAAAAATAAAGGTGTTTGTGGTTTTTTGCATTCATTTCTTTTATTATTTTTAAGGTAAATTAATAAGCAAGGATCTTACTTTCTATTTTGAGAAATTTGTACTAATAATTTTTATTTAAGATTTTCCATGAAGAAATATTTTTAGAATAAATAAGAAAACCAAAGATGAAGGCTACAACTATTTTCTAATAAAACACAACTTATGTATTCAAATAAAATTTAATAAGACCCTTTATGTTAAATATAAAAACCATATGCATTTAAGATACTAGATAAGGTAATGGGTATTACATTACAGTTCATTGCATATTGCAGTAGTTATCTTCCCAAACACAAATGGTATAATAATTAGATCTAATTTAAATAATATTTTTGATAAAAATATTTGGTGTCGCATGTGAACGGCGCTGTGGTAATTATCCTTTCAAATCAGGGTTATCAGGATAAATATGGGTAGAAATAACAATGAATTCTTGTTCTTTATCAATAATAATAATAAAAAAAAAGTTCCTACCTAGTATTATAGTCATTAGAAAATTTAATGGTTTGCGTAACCGGGTAAGAGGACTAGTTATGCAAGGGAAAGATGTATCACCCCTAATGCACCCTACCTGGTAAACTGCATTGTTATTTATTCTAAGTCATGTTTCTATTCGTTAGTCTATCTAACATTCAAGAGAAATCTTCTTCAGTAAAGAGATCCTTATTTCATCAAGCTAAAACCTAGTTCTAAAGTTTAAGAAAAGTTTGTCTAAAGTTTAAGAAAAGTCCTCCTTAGTAATGATATTCTTATTTTATCAGATTAAAACCTAACTATCTTAAAGGCCAATAAATAAAAAAATGGTTTTTATTTAAAAATTTGGCCAAATTCTAATAGATAATCGCAAACAAGCTGTAATACCCATTAACTGAGTTTTTTGTTTTTTTATATTTTTCAAAGTATGACAAAAATGCAATTTTTTTTTATATAAAATATGCATTAAAATTTTAGAATCTGGTTGTATGCACACCAAATAAAAAAAATATATATTTTATATTGTTGAAAAAAGGAATTTTTTTTAGAAATTTTTGGAATTTTTGAAAATTTCAATGAAAAACAAATATTCTTAATATTAAATCAATATCTTATAGTATAAGTCTACAACCCTGATATGAAGTGAAATCCTTGAAAAGAAATATATTTTTGTGTTTTTGAAATAAATATTTGTTTTTTAGTTTTTTGAGATTTTTTGAAAAAAATCAGGTATTTTAAATATTGGGTTCGTATCTTACAATATAAGTTTATAGTGTGTATCTTACATTAAAGACCCATAAATAATCAGGTATTTTTAATACTTTTAAGGGTCTGTTTGGTAAACACACCCTTAATCTAAAGACTGGGCCTGTTGGGCCCGAGGCCCGAGCTCATCCCAGTTTCGTTGGGCCAATAGGTGACCCAACATTTGCTTCTTTTTCTTTAAAGAAAAATGGATTAGGCTTGATCTAACCCATACAACTTGGTCACTAACCCAACCTTGTGACGAAGTTGTGCAACAACTTGTAGAACATGAATTATAATTCATGTCTTGTATGCTTATACAAGAGGGGGTAATTAAAATAAAGATGATAGAAAAAAAGCTTAACTAATCTTTTTTTTTTTTGTATTTTTCAAAGTATGAGGAAAATTGAATTTTTTTTTTTTGTATAAAATATGCATGAAAATTTTAGAATTTGACCATATGCACACCAAAAAAAGGATATTTTTTGTATTGTTGAAATGAGGAATTTTCTTAGAATTTTGTTGAATTTTTGAAAATTTCAGTGAAAAACCGATATTCTTAATATTGGGTCAACATTTTATAATATAAGTCTGCAGCCCCGATATTAAGTGAAATACTTAAAAAGAAACATATTTTTGGTTTTTAGAAATAAAGATTTTTTTTGAATTTTTTTTAAGACTTTTGGAGATAAATAAGGTATTGTGAATATTGGGTCCATATCTTATAGTACAAGTCTAAGATCTAATATTTGGTAAAATTGCTAGAAAAAGACATGAGGGACTCACAAATAATTCTAGAATGGTCTTTGATTTTTTTAATATTTTTTGAAACTTTTAAGGTTTTGTTTGGCTAGACACACAAATATAAGACAAATTAAAGCTAAAAGGAAAGATATTAGGGTGTGTGTTTGGTAAACACACATTTAGCCTAAAGGTTATTCTGGAGACCCAAGCTCAACCCGATTTGATTCGGTTGACAAATGGCCCAACATCTGCTTTTTTTTTTAAAATAAAAATAAGTTGAACTCAGCGTAGCTAGCTATATGGGCTGGGCTTAATCTAGCCCGCATAACTTGGTTATTAGCCCAACCTAATGACTAAGTTGTGCAACAACTTGCATAACGTGAATTATAATTCATGTTCTGCATGGGGTACTTAAAATGAAGATAGGAGAAGAAAGCTTACCTAGCTTGGGGAGGTGCCTGTTGTCGTTTCTGGCCTAATGCGAAGATGGTAAAGATGCTAGTGGAGTCCATTGCTGCTCATGATGTTGGTCTAGGAGGAAATGAAGTGTACCTTTAGTTGGTGTTGTCACTGCTAACTGAAGGTTGAAGGTGCAAGAGTTGTTGCTGGTCTAAAAGGAATCATCTTTACTAGGGGTGAGTATTTTTGGTTTAGTTTGGTTTTTATCTAAAAAACTAACCAAAATCAAATTTTGAAAAGCTTAAAAATTTAAACTGAAACTGGTTCAAACCGATCGATTTTAGTTTGGTTTTTTTAACGGAAAAACCGGAAAACCTATATTATTGTTTTTTTAGGCTTTTTTAGGCTTTCTAATGGGCTTTCTGATGAGCTTGTAATTAATGTAAATATTATCTAATTTTGTTAAAAAATTCTATGATATATTTAATATTTTTTGTCACTAAATATTCATTTATATTAAATTATTAGTGCTAATATTATATTTAATATGTTGCAAGTCTTTCTAATATTTATGTTTTGGACTCCTCCTGCATCAAAGTTTAAATAACACACACAGTAAATTTAAATTTAAATTACAAAGCATTGCTTTCAAAAGGGCTTAAAAAGAAACAACAAATAACATTGCCATTAAAAATAAAACACTTCATGTAAAAAAATATAAATATTCATTGTGCACATCATCCTAATCAAAAAGCACATCAAGATGACAAGAACATTGCACTTTGATTCCGTAATACCATTGACATCAAAACCTGAAAATCAAGATCTAAAATTATAACATGATAAAATAAATTAGAATATGTAAAAATAAAAGTAGTATTTTACCATCAAAGTAACTTTTGAACTAATTATCATCCATTACTAAATGTAACTTTCCACCAAATTCTACAAAATAAAAAATTAGACATGTTAGATGATTGCAAACAATTTAATTAATAAATTACTAAATAAAAGGTGCAAGTTTCTAAAAAAAAATTACTTGACTCAAGGTTTTCGTAGGTTTCAAAATCATTTATCAAGATTCTAATATTAGTTGGAATTGATCCATGATGCAACCAATTTTGACAACAAATGAGTGCTTGAACAGTTGTCGGAGATAGAGAACTTCGAAATTGATCAAGTACATGACCACCTGTGTTAAATACTGATTCAGAAGCCACTGTGGATATAGTAATAGCTAGAACATGTTGTGCAACATTTGAAAGTGTCTTATATTTCAAAACATTACTTTTCCACCAACCCAAAATATCTAACTTATCATCATTAGGATTCTCACAACCATCAATCAAATACCTCTCAACCTCATTTTTATCTTCCACACTATCCACCTCTTGCAAATGTCTTTTGAATCAAGCCAAAGTGTTAACATCTACCTCCACATCATCAATAGCATTGACATCCTGTTTATGCCTATTATTATCCACCACTTCATCAATTTTTAAATAAAACTCATACAAGCTCACCAAAGTATCTTTCACCTTATTTGTTAGCGATTGTGTTTTGTCATTAACATACAAATCACCAAAACAAAATTTCACATATTTCAACTTCAAACGTGGATCTAAGACATTAGCCACATATAACAAAAAATTCTGATTTACTTCACAACCCTAATACTTCTCAAACTTTAACATCATATTCATCGCCATTCCACTTGAAATTCTATCTTTATTTTTACACAATTGCAACAAGTTTGTATGCATGTAAATCAATTCATTGAAGAAAGAATTTGATGTGACATGCAATGAGTCAGAAAATCTCAATGTAACCATATAAAAGATCTTTAAGAACTTGACCAAAGTTCTTGCATTTTTCAAATCCTTTAAACTAGGTGGCCCTATTTTTTTTTATTTCCCTTTGAATTAACTGATTAGTACTTAAAAGTGCATGTTTATCAATGTTTTATATAATCATTTTGCACTTGAAGTATCAATAACTCCTTAACTAAAGCATGTTTTATAATAACAAGTTTGATACTATAAGATACCTTAATTTATGGTAAATGTTCATCTTAAATGCATGCCTATCACATAAATAAAAGGATTGAATGATGAGTTTAAGTATTGAAAGTGAAAGGACAAAGAGATGGCCAAACTTAGAAAAGAGATGCTGGTGTAGTCCAAACCGGAACATTACTCGGTAATTGGATCATATCTAGAGCTCTAGATCTCGGATTTAGGTCCATTTTATATGGATGGAAAAGTAAGACAAAGGCCTACAACTTTCATGGGGAGCCCAAGATTTAAAAAGGCCGTTTTGAAGTCCAAAATGAAGGAACAACAAAGAAGTCCGAAGCTGTCCTGCAGCCTAGACACTATTTAGTGTTCAACCCATATCTTGAGTTTTAGAAGTCCAAATGACCTCAACTTTTTTTTGTTGGAAAGCTGAGACAATTTCCTAGAACATTCCTGAGGATTTTGGGCAAATTATGATGTTAAAAATGACGTCTTGTTCAGACAAGAAGATAAGGATTGTTACCAAGTCAAGATGTGGCCACCCACTCATCAATTAGTCAACAAATCAATAGTTCCAAATTTTGGCCTATAAAAGGAGGCACTTACCATGTATTGAGGCATCTTGGTTTCCAGATCAAGATCATGCTCTTGCTTTTTCTCTTTGTATTGCTTATGTTTTGCTTTCATTAATATCAAGTTTATGCACTTCATTTCATTTCCTTTACTTAGTTAACTTCTTTCTCATTTATGTTCTTATCTTCTTCATTTATGTTTCTTTCTTTCATTATGTTTAGCTAAATTAATTATGTCAAGGTGAAAAGGGTACACTAATGGTGTAAGAATAAGTATAATATAAACTTAACATGGACCTTAACGTTGGATACTAACATGTTTTATATTTGTTATCTTGTTCACTTTTAATACTTTGCTTGTTAAATGGTTAATCTAGATTTATGTTGTATAACACTTGGTACAACAAATACTTGGTACTTTCATAGCCCATACTATATGGTATAACCGACACCTGAGCTATCAAAGGAACTTGATTTGTTGTTAACATAAGTTATAATCATGAATGCCTGCCAACATTTACAAGTATTAGCTTTATTCAAATAAGATAACTAATGTAATCATGTTAACAATTTATAATATGATTGGAACCTCCTTTATGTGTGGTTTCCAATTGAATAATAAGAGTTTATACTATACTTGTTTGAAGTACCATTAGTGGATCTCTAACCTTGACATTTATTTTTATCGTTGTTTAATCCTTACATTAATCTTTCATCTCAAAGTTCTCATTAATTTCTTCATCTTCTTCTTCTTTTATTACTACTACTACTTTTACTACTACTACTACTACTACTACTACTACTACTATTATTATTATTATTATTATTATTTACATTCTGTTTATATTATATAATATATCTCTTTGATCTTTTCATAAACTCAGTATATAGGCTGGAAACCTGTGACCCGATCTTTTAGATCATTCTCAGGTGTAACAACGCCACGTACTGAGTATTATTATTGTTATTATTATTATTATTGTTGTTGTTGTTGTTGTTGTTGTTGTTGTTGTTGTCTTGTTATTTATAATTTATACAATTAACCTCTCTGTGGTTTGACCCCAGTCTTGCCGGGTTATTTATTACTTCGACACTCCTGCACTTGGGAAAAGACATCAAGCTTTTGGTCGTGTCAAGTTTTTGGCGTCGTTGCCGGGGAGGTAAATTCTTGTATAAATTATAATATTTAATTTATTTTCTCTTTTCACTTTTCATTTTATCTAACTTTTGTTTTCTTTGTTTTGTTTCGTTTCGTTTTCTTCTATTCTCTTTTCTTCCTTTTATTGTCTTCTTACACGTGCATGAGAGTTTGGTCACGTACATTAAGTGGTCGATTTTGTAGGGTATTCTCATCATTTTCAGAAAATATGGCCGAAGAAGATAATCAATCGCTTCATAATGAGAATAATGAGAATAACCGTATGAGAACACTTAGAGACCATATGAATCTCACAAGAACAAGTGCACCCTCATGCATAGTTTTCCCTCTTGATGCATCTCATTTTAATTTTAAGCCAGACATTATTCAACTTTTACCTTCTTTTCATGGTTTAGACCTAGAAAATCCATACTTGCATTTAAAGGAATTTGAGGAGGTCTGTAATACCTATAATGACTCAAATTGTAGCATGAACACCATTCGATTAAAGCTTTTTCCTTTTTCATTAAAAGATAAAGCTAAAACATGGCTACAAAATTTGAGACCAGGATCCATTCGTGCTTGGGATGAAATGCAACAACAATTTTTAAAGAAGTTTTTTCCATCTCACAGAACAAACTCTTTCAAAAGACAAATCATCACTTTCACTCAAAAACCAGGAGAAACATTTTACCAATGTTGGGATAGGTATCGAGATTTGCTTAATACTTGCCCTCATCATGGTTTTGAAACATGGAGATTGGTTTCATATTTTTATGAAGGTTTAACACCTAGAGATAGACAAATGGTTGAATTGATGTGCAATGGAACTTTCGAAGATAAAGACCCTAATGAAGCAATGGAGTATCTCGACTTGCTAGCCGAAAATGCTCAAAATTGGGACACCATAGGTACTTATGAGGCACCAAGTAAAACTCAACCTCATACATCTAGTGGAGGTATGCACAACCTTAGGGAAGATCATGACCTCCAAGCCAAGTTTGCATCATTAGCTAGAAAAGTCGAAGCACTTGAATTGAAAAAGAGTGGTCAATTAAAATCTGTTCAGGACATTGTGTGTCAAATCTGTGAAACCAAGGAACACTCAACAAATGATTGTCCAACTTTACCTTCTTTTAGGGACTGCCTCCATGAACAACCCATGCTTTAAACAGTTTCCAAAGACCCAACCATAACCCATACTCACAAACGTATAACCCTGGTTGGAGAAATCACCCAAATTTCAGTTGGAAGAGTGATAGCAACAATGCACAAACTTCACAGCCACCGTTTCAAGCACACCATAATTTTCAAAATTCTCATGGATATGCACCTCCTTATGCTCCACCTCCTAGAAGAAATCTTGAGGAAATATTGCATGCATTCATTGAAAAGCAGGAGACAATCAACACTCAACTTGCTCAAAACATGACAGATTTTAAAGATGCTCTTGCAAAATTAACATCTGCTCTCAGTTTTCAAGAGAAAGGTAAGTTTCCATCTCAACCATAGCAAAATCCAAAAGGGCAATACAATGCAAATGCGAGTAGTTCTGGAAGCCAACACATGGATCAAGTCAAATCAGTCATCACTCTTCGTAGTGGTAAGGTTATTGAAAAACCCATTCTTGAACCTTGTGAGAAAGATGATGAATCTATCTTTGAGGGTAAGGAAGGGGTTGAACCTGAACATTGCAAAGAGAAGGATGATTCCCCACCAGCACTTCCATTTCCTCATGCCATGACCAAACAAAGGAAAGTCAATCACAACTCTGAAATCTTTGAAACTTTCAAACAGGTAAGGATCAATATACCTTTGTTGGATGTTATTAAACAGGTTCCTTTCTATGCTAAATTTTTGAAAGATCTGTGCACTGTGAAGAGAAAACTGAATGTGAAAAACAAAGCCTTTTTAGCCGAACAAGTAAGTGTCATTCTTCAAAACAATAATGCTTTGAAATATAAAGACCCTGGTTGTCCTACAATTTCTTGCTTTATTGGAGAACATAAAATTGAAAGAGCCTTACTTGATCTTGGAGCTAGTGTGAATTTACTTCCATATTCAGTCTTTCAAAGTCTCAATCTAGGTGAGTTAAACCAACCTCTGTAACTCTTTTACTTGCCGATAGATCTGTAAAAGTGCCTAGAGGAATAGTTGAGGATGTGTTAGTACAAATTGATAAATTCATTTACCCTGTAGATTTTGTTGTCTTGGATACACAACCTGTTGAAGCATGTAATTCAATTCCTGTCATTTTAGGATGTCCATTTCTTGCCACTTCTAATGCATTGATTAATTGTAGGAATGGACTGATGAAGCTATCATTTGGAAACATGACATTGGAGATGAATATTTTCAACATTTACAAGCAACCTGGAGATGATAATGATTTACAGGAAGTGGACTTTATTGAAAAATTAGTTCATGATCAATTTCAAACCATTTCTAGTGAAACTGAGATTGATGAATCTGATGATTTGCAAATGGTCTACTTTCAGGAATTAAAGGCATGCAATTGGAGACCACAAATTGAAGAATTGCCACCACGATCAATTGAGCCCATACCTTCAAGTATTCAACCACCAAAACCTGAATTGAAGCCGTTACCATTTAATCTCAAATACTCATTTTTGGGAGAAAATGAAACTTTTTCGGTAATAATCTCTTCCAAACTTAATGCACATCAAGAATGTAAGTTATTACAGACCTTGAAAATGCACAAAAATGCATTAGGATGGACCATAGCTGACATAAAAGGAATTAGCCCTTTGATTTGCACACACAAGATTTATTTGGAGAAAAATGCTAAACCCTCTAGAGAAATGCAACGAAGGCTTAATCATAATATGAAAGAAGTAGTGAAAAATGAAGTCATTAAGCTTCTAGATAATGGAATCATTTATCCTATTTCTGACAGCAAATGGGTAAGTACTACCCAAGTTGTACCCAAAAAGTCTGGAGTCACTATGATAACGAATGAGAAAAATGAGTTAATTCCAACTAGGTCTGTTACTGGTTGGCGCATGTGCATTGACTATAGGAAACATAATTCTATGACTAGAAAAGATCATTTCCCTTTACCTTTCATGGATCAAATCTTAGAAAGAGTTGCAGGTCATGAATTTTTATTGTTTCCTAGATGGCTATTCAGGTTACAATCAAATTGAAATTGCATTGGAAGATCAAGAGAAGACTACTTTCACATGTCCATTTGGTACTTTTGCATATCGAAGGATGCCTTTTGGATTATGTAATGCACTAGCCACGTTTCAAAGATGCATGCTTAGCATATTCAGTGATATGGTTGAACGTTTTCTTGAGATTTTTATGGATGATTTTTCTGTTTTTGGTGATTCATTTGATGATTGTTTGACTAACTTAGAAAAGGTTTTGAGCAGGTGTGAAGAAAAGAATCTTGTACTGAATTGGGAAAAATGTCACTTTATGGTAACAAATGGTATTGTACTTGGTCACATTGTTTCATCGAAAGGAATTGAGGTTGACAAATCTAAAATCGAGTTAATTGCCAACTTACCAACACCAAAATCTGTTAAAGATGTTAGATCATTCTTAGGACATGCTGGTTTTTATAGAAGGTTCATCAAAGATTTTAGTGTAATATCTAAGCCCTTGAGTAACCTTCTAACAAAGGATAATCTTTTTGAATGGACTGAACATTGTGAAGAAGCCTTTGTTAAACTTAAAAACTTGCTTACTTCTGCTCCTGTCATTCAACCTCCTAATTGGTCATTACCTTTTGAAATAATGTGTTACGCTAGTGATTATGCCGTAGGTGCTGTCTTGGGACAAAGAAAAGATAAGAAACCTTATGTGATTTACTATGCTAGTAAAACTTTAAATAATGCTCAAATGAATTACACCACTACTGAAAAAGAATTACTTGCAGTAGTATTTGCTTGTGATAAATTCAGGTCTTATCTGGTTGGCTCACCTGTTGTTGTTTTTAGTGATCATGCAGCATTGAAACATCTTCTTTCTAAGAAAGATTCTAAGGCTAGATTGGTGCGGTGGATTTTGTTACTTCAAGAATTTGATATCACAATCAAAGACAAGAAAGGCACCAAAAATGTTGTTGCAGATCATTTGTCAAGATTGACAACAGATTCGAAATCTGACACACACCAATCGATGACTACTTTCCCGATGAATCTTTACTTTTCGTTTCTACGATGCCTTGGTTTGCTAATATTGTTAATTTTCTTGTTTCAGGACAATTGCCAGCTCATTGGAGTACCCAAGACAAAAGAAAGTTCTTGAACGAAGTGAAGAACTTTTATTGGGATGACCCATATTTGTTCAAATATTGTCCTGATCAAATATTTTGAAGATGCATTCCTGACAATGAGGTAAGTAGTGTCATTAAATTTTGTCATTCTAAGGCATGTGGGGGTCATTTCTCATCAAGAAAGACAACTGCCAAAATCTTACAAAGTGGATTTTACTGGCCCACCATGTTCAAGGACTCACATGCATTCTGTAAGACTTGTGAAAATTGTCAAAAATTGAGATCTATTTCAAAACGTCACATGATGCCTTTAAATCCTATTCTTGTCATTGAGATCTTTGACTGTTGGGGTATAGATTTTATGGGTCCATTTCCTCCATCATTTGGTTTCGTGTACATATTAGTCGCAGTAGATTATGTTTCAAAATGGATAGAGGCAATTCCAAGTCGAAACAATGATCACAAAACAGTGATAAAGTTTTTGAAAGACAATATTTTGAGTCGATTTGGAATCCCTCGAGCCATAATAAGTGATGGTGGAACACATTTATGCAACAAGCCATTTGCTTCTTTAATAGAGAAATATGGAATCACACACAAAGTTGCCACCCCTTATCACCCTCAGACAAGTGGACAAGTAGAGCTTGCTAATAGGGAGATCAAACAAATCTTGGAGAAAACAGTGAACCCTAATAGGAAAGACTGGTCTTTAAGACTTAATGATGCACTTTGGGCTTATCGAACTGCTTATAAAACATCATTAGGTATGTCACCTTATAGACTAGTCTATGGAAAACCTTGTTACTTGCCTGTGGAAATTAAACATAAAGCTTATTGGGCTATTAAAGCTTTCAATTCAAACCTTGATGATTCTAGTCAGCTGCGAAAATTGCAAATAAATGAGCTTGAGGAAATAAGAAATGATGCATATGACAATTCAAAAATTCATAAAGCAAGAATTAAAGAGTTTCATGACAAGAAAATACTGAGAAAAAAATTCAATGTTGGTCAAAAAGTCTTGCTTTATAATTCTCGACTCCATTTATTTCCTGGAAAACTAAGATCAAGATGGAGCAGTCCTTTTATTGTGAAACATGTGTATCGTTTGAAAGTTTATTTTGATAATTTTTCGGTTGAAAATGACTCTATTGAATTAAGCGATCTTGTATATAAAGATTGGTTTTTTTTTTTCTCACATTGTTTTGTGTTTTGTTGTATCTATTGTTTTGCTAGTCTCTCTTTCACCCCAGTCAAATGGCTGATAACGGTACTCCGTGACTTAAGTTGGTTCTTTCAGTTTCCCAAATAACTGATATCTGTATATATTTTTACAATTCTTAGCTCGTTCTCCCTTCTTTGAATCTCTTCTTCAATTCTCATTTGAAAATGGACACCACTCTTGAAAAATTGAAAAAGTATTTTCCCGCTCTGCTTCAGAATGCGATTACAAAAATTTACCATGCTAGGTGTGAAAGATTGAGGTTGTTAATGAACCATGGAATTCTTGAAGATATTCGTTGGCTGATTGAAGCAAAGGTCTAATTATTAGGTGAGTCCTCCAATTCTTTCATTTCACACATGTCTGGAACAGGTAAAAGCACTTTTGCAAAGAAACGTCATGCAAAACGACTGAAAGTCTATCATAGATGTGCCAGATGGACTTGTAATGCGACATGTCGTTCTTTAGGAATGGTATCTGTAAACCGTGAAGATAAAATACAATTCATTAAGGATGGCCTGAGTAAGGGGTCTTTAGATAATCTTTTGTTGACCCTTGAGACGCATCCTAGTGGAGATGTGCATCGTGTAATTCATGATTTATGACCACAATTCCATAAAGAACATGATCGACTTAGTCTTGAGAATCTGACTAAAAAAGACCCTGTTTGCCAGTTTTTAAGAAAACTGGATGGGAAGCCTATCTCCGACCCATAAAGGGCGTTTAAGCCGTTCTTGGACGTAAAACCAAGGGAAGATGTGAGCCACAATCACAACTACTTGTACATACATGCTTTGTCAAAATAAATAAATAAAGAGAGAGAGTGTGAGACTACAGCTGGCCTACATATAGGTGGTATGATTGCATTTTCACTTTTTCATCTATAAATTCTTCTCTTCCTTCCCTTCATTTCTACTCATCCCATACATTCATCAAATATAGAAGAAGTGTGTAGAAATGGCAGGTTCCTCAAGTCATCACATAAGAAATATTTGTGTTTTTGGTGGATCCAACCCTGGGAAAGAAAAAGAGTTTTTAGAATCAGCAAATCATCTTGGTCAAGTACTAGCTGAGAGAAAGATTCATTTAGTGTATGGGGGAGGCAGCCTTGGGTTAATGGGAGGTGTTTCAATGGCTGTATTTTTAGGAGGCAGTCAAGTTTTGGGGGTTGTCTCCAAAGCTTTAGCAAATGAGAACATCATTGGAAAAACAATTGGAGAGGAACTACAGGTCCTCACAATGTCTGATCGACTGAACACCATGTTTAGCCATGTTGATGCCTTCATTGCCTTACCAGGTGGTCTGGGCACATTGGAAGAAATCTTTCATATTTCATCTTGGGCCCAACTGCACATTCACCATAAACCTATAGGTTTGTTAAATGTTAATGGTTTTTATGATAAGTTGCTATCTTTCCTTGATCAAGGTGTGGAACAGGAATTTCTAACATCTTCGGCACGACAAATCATAATCTCTGTTGTTGCTGCTACTGCTGAACAATTGATTGACCAACTACAATCTTTCATCCCTGTCATTGATCCCTGCATGAGTTGCCTAGATTGGTCAATTAAGGAAAGCCGTAAAAAGCTTATATTAGATTTGAGCCTTCATTTGTGAAACATTGTGTCTTGTGGTTTCATTAATAGCATATTATTTTGTTTTGTTACTTCTTATATTTGTTTAAGTGTGTTTCAGGTTTGTCATTGTTCGTTGTTTCAGGTGATGTCTTTTATACTCTATCTTTCTACCTTAGGACATTGAGGACAATGTCTCGTTTTGGTTAGGGGGAGAGGGTAGTAGTTTAAAAAAAAACAAAACAAAAAAAAACTAACCAACTAACTGTTTTTGTTTTTAAAAAACCATTTGGCAAAATTGTTATTACTAGGATGACAGAGTAAAGAGGAATTATTCTTGAGACATATCTTAGTAAAAATTTTCTAATGGTTATTTGCAATATTCATAACAAGGCCTATTAGAATATTCTTGAAATATTTAGGTTTACAAACTCTCGCATTGTTATCACTTGATTCTGCTCATATACTCATTTAACAAGTATTATTAAACCTTTGTTTTCACACACACACTTTAACATATGATTGTGGGTTGCACATTGAATTATTACATTATTTATGTTCTTTTGTTGAAGGTAACAACTAAGGAAAATAGATAGTATATAATTTGCAAAAAAAAATAAAAATTGATAATATTGATGATAATAAAAACGTAGATAAGTTTGGTTTCGTAGCCTCCCTAACCTAAGCAATTAAGCCCGAAGGGGTATTTTAACACCTAATACCCTAAAGTCAACTTACTTGGGAGCTATTGGCCCAAAGCTTGTGACACGACCAAAAGCTTGATGTCTTCTCCCAAGTGCAGGAGTGTCAAAGTAATAAATAACCCGGCAAGACCGGGGTCGAACCACAGAGAGGTTAATTGTATAAATTATAAATAACAACGCAACAATAACAATAATAACGATAATAATAACAATAGTAGTAATAGTAATAGTAATAATAATAATAATAATACTCAGTACGTGGCGTTGTTATACTTGAGAATGATCTAAAAGATCGGGTCACAGGTTTCCAGCCTATATATTGAGTTTATGAACAGATAACAACAACAACAACAACAACAACAACAACAATAATAATAAAGAAGAGAATGAAGAAATTAATGAGAACTTTGAGTTGAAAGATTAATGTAAGGATTAAACAACGATAAAAATAAATGTCAAGGTTAGAGGATCCACTAATGGTACTTCAAACAAGTATAGTATAAACTCTTATTACTCAATTGGAAACCACACATAAAGGAGGTTCCAATCAGATTATAAATTGTTAACATGATTACATTAGTTATCTTATTCGAATAAAGCTAATACTTGTAAATGTTGGGAGGCATTCATGATTATAACTTATGTTAACAACAAATCAAGTTCCTTTGATAGCTCAGGTGTCGGTTATACCATATAGTATGGGCTATGAAAGTACCAAGTATTTGTTGTACCAAGTGTTATACAACATAAATCTAGATTAACCATTTAACAAGCAAAGTATTAAAAGTGAACAAGATAACAAATGTAAAACATGTTAGTATCCAACGTTAAGGTCCATGTTAAGTTTATATTATACTTATTTTTACACCATTAGTGTACCCTTTTCACCTTGACATAATTAACTTAGATAAACATAATGAAAGAAAGAAACATAGATGAACAAGATAAGAACATAAATGAGAAAGAAGTTAACTAAGTAAAGGAAAGGAAATGAAGTGCATAAACTTGATATTAATGAAAGCAAAACATAAGCAATACAAAGAGAGAAAGCAAGAGCATGATCTTGATCTGGAAACCAAGATGCCTCAATACATGGTAAGTGCCTCCTTTTATAGGCCAAAATTTGGAACTACTGATTTGTTAATTAATTGATGAGTGGGTGGCCACATCTTGACTTGGTGACAATCCTTATCTTCTTGTTTGAACAAGACATCATTAATAACATCATAATTTGCCCAGAATGTTCTAGGAAATTGTCTCATCTTTCCAACAAAAAAACGATGAGGTCATTTGGACTTCTACAACTCAAGATATAGGCTGAACACTAAATAGTGTCTGGGCTGCAGGACAGCTTCGGACTTCTTCGTCGTTCCTTCAGTTTGGACTTCAAAACGGCCTTTTTAAATCTTAGGCTCCCCATGAAAGGTCTAGGCCTTTGTCTTACCTTTCCATCCATATAAAATGGACCTAAATCCGAGATCTAGAGCTCCAGATATGATCCAATTACCGAGCAATGTTCTGGTTTGGACTGCACCGACATCTCTTTTCTAAGTTTGGCCATCTCTTTGTCCTTTCACTTTCAATACTTAAAATTATCAATCAATCCTTTTATTTATGTGATAGGCCTGCATTTAAGATGAGCATTTACCATAAATTAAGGTATCTTATAGTATCAAACTTGTTATTATAAAACATGCTTTAGTTAAGGAGTTATTGATACTTCAAGTGCAAAATGATGATATAAAACCTTGATAAACATGCACTTTTAAGTACTAATCAGCTTGTTACATGGGTTAAGGAGAAAAGCTTAAGGGAATCAAACATTGCACTATTTACGTATCAGTATCTGCAACCCGAGTTGTTAAGCTCGTAGGGGTGTTTCAACACCTAATGCCCTAAGACCAACTGGTCTGGGAATCATTAGCCTAAAACTCGTTACATGGGTTAAAGATACATTGTGTTTTAAGTTGTATGTGTATATAAATAAAATAAAAAAATAAAAAAAAAGAAGAAGAAAGAAAAAAAAAAGCAAGAAAAAGAAAAAAGAAAAAAGAAATAATAATAATAATAATCCCAACCGAAGGAAGTTCACTCTAAACATTTGAACATAATATTGTTTTCTTCCAACAAAAGCCCCATCATTTATGTTTTCATATATTAAGCACATAAAAAGAAGGTTTATTAATATCTTGTTTAAGAAGTATGAAGCAGGAATATAAATTTAATGAAAGTTTGTTTATCTGGATAGATTAATGGAAGTTGAATGATGAATGCCTTGCTTTGTGAAACTTGCAAATTGTTTCTCTATTTTAACGCTTTAGATTACTAGGGACTAGTAATAAGCTGGTTGGGGGGGTGTGATTAGTACTTAAAAGTGCATGTTTATCAATGTTTTATATCATCATTTTGCACTTGAAGTATCAATAACTCCTTAACTAAAGCATGTTTTATAATAACAAGTTTGATACTATAAGATACCTTAATTTATGGTAAATGTTCATCTTAAATGCAGGCCTATCACATAAATAAAAGGATTGAATGATGAGTTTAAGTATTGAAAGTGAAAGGACAAAGAGATGGCCAAACTTAGAAAAGAGATGCTGCTGCAGTCCAAACCGGAACATTGCTCGGTAATTGGATCATATCAGGAGCTCTAGATCTTGGATTTAGGTCCATTTTATATGGATGGAAAGGTAAGACAAAGGCCTAGACCTTTCATGAGGAGCCCAAGATTTAAAAAGGCCGTTTTGAAGTCCAAACTGAAGGAACAACGAAGAAGTCCGAAGCTGTCCTACAGCCTAGACAACATTCTGGGCAAATTTTGATGTTATTAATGATGTCTTGTTCAGACAAGAAGATAAGAATTGTCACCAAGTCAAGTTGTGGCCACCCACTCATCAATTAGTCAACAAATCAATAATTCCAAATTTTGGCCTATAAAAGGAGGCACTTACCATGTATTGAGGCATCTTGGTTTCCAGATCAAGATCATGCTCTTGCTTTCTCTCTTTGTATTGCTTATGTTTTGCTTTCATTAATATCAAGTTTATGCACTTCATTTCCTTTCCTATACTTAGTTAACTTCTTTCTCATTTATGTTCTTATCTTATTCATTTATGTTTCTTTCTTTTATTATGTTTAGCTAAGTTAATTATGTCAAGGTGAAAAGGGTACACTAATGGTGTAAGAATAAGTATAATATAAACTTAACATGGACCTTAACGTTGGATACTAACATGTTTTATATTTGTTATCTTGTTCACTTTTAATACTTTGCTTGTTAAATGGTTAATCTAGATTTATGTTGTATAACACTTGGTACAACAAATACTTGGTACTTTCATGGCCCATAATGTATGGTATAACCGACACCTGAGCTATAAAAGGAACTTGATTTCTTTTTTTTTTTTTGATCAAATGTTAGAAATATATAGATCAAAAAGTTAGACTAACTGGAAACCAGAAAGCCAATAAAACAACTGTACAAAGCAAGCCAGGGGGAACAGGCTCCCAACCAGCACAAAGAAAACCAAAAGAAAATAAAAGCCAAGCCTACAGTTATTACAAGAATAACGACAAACCAACAAAGCAAGCCAAGAACCTAGCAAGCCAAACACAAAAGCCTACAAAATACAACAGCCAGCAAAGAGAAGTGAAGTGACACGACCAAAAGATTGATGTCTTCTCCCAAGTGCAGGAGTGTCGAAGTAATAAATAACCCGGCAAGACCGGGGTCGAACCACAGGGAGGTTAATTGTATAAATTATAAATAACAACACGATAACAACAACACCAATAACAACAATAATAATAGTAATATTAAGAGTAATAATAATAATACTCAGTACGTGGCGTTGTTATACCTGAGAATGATCTAAAAGATCGGGTCACAAGTTTCCAGCCTATATACTAAGTTTATGAAAATATTAAAGAGATATATTATATAATATAAACAGATTTCTGATGCGAATGAACAAGGCAAGACCAACAATGTCAGGATCCTTGATCAAACACAGAGCATACTTAACGTACATATAATATAACAAGAATGTAAATAATAATAATAGTAGTAGTAATAATAAAGAGAGCTTTGAGAGGTAAGGTTGATGTAAGGATTAAACAATAATAAAAACAAATGTCAAGGTTAGAGGATTCACTAATGGTATTTCAAATAAATATAATATAAACTCTTTTTATTACTCAACTGGAAACCACACACAAAGGAGGTTCCAATCAGATGATTTATCGTTATTAGCTCATTATAAATTGTTAACATGATCATATTAATTATCTTATCTAAGTAACACCATACTTATAAATATCATCAGGCATTCATGTTGCTAGCTTATGTTAACAACAAATCAAGTTCCTATCATAATAATGATGTCAGTCGAAAACTATGAAGGATCAAGCATTTGATGTACCAAGTGTTATACAACACAAATCTAGATTAAACATTAAGCAAGGTATTAAGAATTAGTAAGATAAAAAGATAAAACATGTTAATAACAATCTTTCTTGGATATAAACATTAAAGTCCATGTTGAGTTTATATTATATCTATTCTAACACCACTAGTGAAACCTTTTCACCTTGACATAATTAACTTAGCTAAACATAATGAAGAAGAAAAACATAAATAAACAATATAAGAACATAAACATGATATAAGTTAACTAAGTATAGGAAAGGAAATGAAAAAAAGCATAAACAAGATATTAATATAGCATGAAAGAAAACTTGAACATTACAAAGAGAGAAAGCAAGAAGATGATTTTGATCTGAAAAATAATATATCTAAATACATGGCAAATGCCTCCTTTTATAGGCTAAAAATTAGAACTATTGATTGGTTGACAAACTATTTAGTTGGTGGCCAACCATTGATTTGGTGGCTGGTTTTTGACAATGTTGGCTGCTGGTTCTTGACATTATTGGCTGGTTATTGATATTGTTGGCTGGTCAAAACGTCATTGCTAACATCATAATTAGAGCCCTTTGTTCCATTAAAGCTGTGGGCAATTATCTTATCTTTCCAACAAAAAAAAACCAGAGATCATTTGGACTTCTAGAACTCAAGATATGAGCTGAAAACCGAACAGTGTCCGAGCTGCAGGACAGGTTCCGACTTCTCCGTTGTTCCTAAGATTTGAACTTGAAAACGGCAGATTTGAGTCTTGGACTCTTCATGAAAGTTGTAGGTCTATGTCTTAGCTTTTCGATTCATATAAAGTAGACCTAAATCCGAGTTCTACAACTCCAGTTATGATCCAATAACCGAATGGTGTTCGAGTTTGGAATTGAACCAGCATCTCTTCTCTTAGCCTAGTCCTCTTTTTGTCTCTTCACTTTCAATAGTTAATCACATCAATAAATCCTTTGAATTGTGAGATATACCTGCATTCAAAATAAACATTTACCATAAATTAAAGATATATTATATTATCAGACTTGTTATTATAAAACATGTTGTAGTTAGGGAATTTAATGATACTTTAGTGCAATACGATGATATAAAACCTTAATGAGAATGCACTTTTTAAGTACTAATCACACCCCCAACCAGCTTATTACTAGTCCCTAGTAATCAAAGCGTTAAAATAGAAAAACAATTTGCAAGTTCCACAAAGCAAGGCATTCATCATTCAACTTCCATTAATCTATCCAGATAAACAAACTCTCATTAAATTTATATATCTGCTTTACACTTTTTAAACAAGATATTAATAAACCTTCTTTTATGTGCTCAATGTATGAAAACATAAATTATGGGGCTTTTATTGGAAGAAAACAATATTCTGTTCTAATGTTTTTCTAAGGTTAACTGCCTTGGGTTGGGATTAATACCTTTTTTTTTTTTTGGTATATATACATATAACTTAAAACACAATGCATCATTAACCCATATAGCGAGCTTTAAGCTAATGACTCCCAGACCAGTTGGTCTTAGGGCATCAGGTGTTGAGACACCCCTACGAGCTTAGTAACTCGGGTTGTAGATACTGATATGTAGATAGTGCAATGTTTGATTCCCTTAAGCTTTCTCCTCAACCCATATAACAAGCACTGGGCCAATAGCTCCCAAGTCAGTTGACTTTAGGGTACTAGGTGTTAAAACACCCCTTCGGGCTTAATTGCTTAAATCAAGGAGGCTACGGAACCAAACTTATCTACTTTTTTTTTTTTTTAATATTCAATTTGTTTGTTTTGTTTTTTTTTTTTTATTATATACTATCCCTTTCCTTTAGTTGTTACCTTTAACAAAAGAACATGAATAATGTAAAAATCCAATATGCAACCCACAATCATATGTTAAAGTGTGTGTGTGAAAATGAAGGTTTAAGAATACTTATTAAATGAGTATATAAGCAGAATTAAGTGATAACAATGTGAGAGTTTGTAAACCTGAATATTTCAAGAAGTATTATGATAGACCTTGGTAATGATACTTATTAAGATGCGTCTCTAGAGTCAATAAAATTTCCTCCTTACTCTACCATCCTAATAAAGATACTTACTAAGATGTGTCTCAAGAGTAATAAAACTGACTCCTATACTCTGCTATCCTAATAACAATGTTGTCAAATGGTTTTAATAATAGAAAACACAGTTAGTTAATAATTTTTTTTTTAAATATATCAACTACCCTCTCCCCCAACCAAAACGAGACATTGTCCTCAATGTGCTAAGGCAGAAAGAAAGAGTATAAAGACATCACCTGAAACAGCAAACACTGACAAACCTGAAACACACTTAAACAAATATAAGAAATAACAAAACATAATAATAAAAACAAAAGACACAAAGTTTTTACAAACTAAGGCTCAAATCCAATTTTAAGCTTTTTACGGCTTTCCGTGAGTTGACCAATTTAGGCGACTCATAGAGGGAATCAATTACAAGGATGAAAGATTGTAGTTGGTCAATCAATTGTTCAAGCAGTAGCAACAGAGATTATGATTTGTCGTGCCGAAGATGTTAGAAATTCCTGTTCCACAGCATGATCAAGGAAAGATAGTAACTTATCATAAAAATCCATTAACATTTAATAAACCTATGGGTTTATGGTGAATGTGCAGTTGGGCCCAAGAGGAAATATGAAAGATCTCTTCCAATGTGCCCAGACCACCTGGTAAGGCAATGAAAGGCGTCAGCATGGTTAAACATTGTATTCATCGATCAGACATTGTTGGGACCCGTATTTCCTCTCCAATTGTTTTTCCAATGAGGTCCCCTTGTGCTAAAGCTTTGGGGACAACCCCCAAAACTTGACTGCCTCCCATTAATGCAGCCATTGACACACCTCCCATTAACCCAAGGCTACCTCCCCCATAAACTAAATGAATCTTTCTCTCAGCTAGTACCCGACCAAGATGATTTGCTGATTCTAAAAACTCTTTTTCTTTCCCAGGACTGGATCCACCGAAAACACAAATATTTCTTATGGATGACTTGAGGAACCTGCCATGTCTACACACTTCTATATTTGATGAATGTATGGGTTGAGTAGAAATGAAGGGTAGGAAAAGAAAGAATTTATAGATGAGAATTTGAAAATGCAATCATACCACCTATATGTAGGCCAGCTGTTGTCTCACATTCTCTCTCTCTCGCTCTTTATTTATTTTTATTTATGTTGACAAATCATGTATGTACAAGTAGTTGTGATTGTGGCTCACATCTTCCCTTGGTTTTACGTTCAAGAACGGCTTAAACGCCCTCTATGGGTCGGGGATAGGCTTCCCATCCAGTTTTCTTAAAAACTGGCAAACAGGGTCTTTTTTTGTCAGATTCCCAAGACTAAGTCGATCATGTTCTTTATGGAATTGTGGCCATAAATCATGAATTACACGATGCACATCTCCACTAGGATGCGTCTCAAGGGTCAACAAAAGATTATCTAAAGACCCCTTACTCAGGCCATCCTTAATGAATTGTATCTTATCTTCACGGTTTACAGATACCATTCCTAAAGAACGACATGTCACATTACAAGTCCATCTGGCACATCTGTGACAAGACTTTCAGTCGTTTTGCACGATGTTTCTTTGCAAAAGTGCTTTGTACCTGTTCCAGGCATGTGTGAAATGAAAGAATTGGAGGACTCACCTAATAATCGTACCTTTGCTTCAATTAGCCAGCGAATATCTTCAGGAATTTCATGATTCATTAACAACCTCAATCTTGCACACTAGCACAATTTTTTGTAATTGCATTTAGAGGCAGAGCGGGAAAATACCTTTTCAACTTTTCAAGAGTGGTGTCCATTTTCAAATGAGAATTGGGGAAAAGATTCAGCAGAGAATTGTACAAATATATACAAATATCAGTTATTTGGGAAACTGAAAGAACCGACTTAAGTCACGGAGTACCGTTATCCGCCATTTGACCGGGTGAAAGAGAGACTAGCAAAACAAAAGTTATACCAAAACACAAAACAATGTGAGAAAAAAAAAATCAAATCTTTATATGCAGGATCACTCAATTCAATATAGTCATTTTCAACTGAAAAATTGTCAAAAAAATAAACTTTTAAACGATGCCCATTTACCTTGAAAACATTGCCATTCTTTGGATTCTCAATATCACAGGCCCCATATGGATACACATGTTTCACAATGAAAGGACCGCTCCATCTTGATCTTAGTTTTCCAGGAAATAAATGGAGTCGAGAATTATAAAGCAACACTTTTTGACCAACATTAAATGTTTTTCTCAGTATTTTCTTGTCATGAAAGTCTTTGATTCTTGCTTTATGAATTTCTTGAATTGTCATATGCATCATTTCTTATTTCCTCAAGCTTCATTTATTTTGCAATTTTTCGCAGCTGACTAGCATCATCAAGGTTTGAATTGAAAGCTTTAATAGCCCAATAAGCTTTATGTTCAATTTCCACAGGAAAGTGACAAGGTTTTTCATAAACTAGTCTATAAGGTGACATACCTAATGATGTTTTATAAGCAGTTCGATAAGCCCAAAGTGCATCATTAAGTCTTAAAGACCAGTCTTTCCTATTAGGGTTAACTGTTTTCTCCAAGATTTGTTTGATCTCCCTATTAGCAAGTTCTACTTATCCATTTGTCTGGGAATGATAAGGGGTGGCAACTTTGTGTATGATTCCATATTTCTTCATTAAAGACTCAAATGGCTTGTTACAGAAATGTGTTCCACCATCACTTATCATGGCCCGAGGGATTCCAAATCGACTCAAAATATTTTCTTTTAAAAACTTGATCACTGTTTTATGATCATTATTACGACTTGGAATTGCCTCTATCCATTTTGAAACATACTCTACTGCGACTAATATGTAAACAAAACTAAATGAAGGAGGAAATGGACCCATGAAATCTATACCCCAACAGTCAACGATTTCAATGACAAGAATAGTATTTAAAGGCATCATGTGACGTTTTGAAATAGATCCTAACTTTTGACAGTTTTCACAAGTTTTGCAGAATGCATGCGTATCTTTAAACATGGTGGGCCAATAAAATCCACATTGTAAGATTTTTGCAGTTGTCTTTCTTGATGAGAAATGACCCCCACAGGCCTCAAAATGACAAAATTTAATAACACTACTTACCTCATTGTCGGGAATGCATCTTCGAAATATTTGATCAGGACAATATTTGAATAAGTAAGGGTCATCCCAATAAAAGTTCTTCACTTTGTTCAAGAACTTTCTTTTGTCTTGAGTACTCCAATGAGCTGGCAAATGTCCTGAAACAAGAAAATTAACAATATTAGCAAACCAAGGCATTGTAGAGACAGAAAGTAAAGATTCATCAGGAAAGTAGTCATTAATTGGTGTGATGTCAGATCTTGAATCAGTTGTCAATCTTGACAAATGATCTGCGATAACATTTTCGGTGCCTTTCTTATCCTTGATTGTGATATCGAATTCTTCAAGTAACAAAATCCATCGCACGAATCTAGCCTTAGAATCCTTCTTAGAAAGAAGATATTTCAACGCTGCATGATCGCTAAAAACAATAACAGGTGAGCCAACAAGATAAGATCTGAATTTTTCACATGCAAATACTACTGCAAGTAATTCCTTTTCAGTGGTAGTGTAATTCATTTGAGCACTATTTAAAGTTTTACTTGCATAGTAAATCACATAAGGTTTCTTGTCTTTTCTTTGTCCTAAAACAGCACCCACGGCATAATCACTAGCATCACACATTATTTCAAAAGGTAATGACCAATAAGGAGGTTGAATGACAGGAGCAGAAGTAAGCAAGCTTTTAAGTTTAACAAAGGCTTTCTTCACAATGTTCAGTCCATTCAAAAACATTATCCTTGTTAGAAGGTTACATAATGGCTTAGATATTACACTAAAATCTTTGATGAACCTTCTATAAAAACCAGCATGTCCTAAGAATGATCTAACATTTTTAATAGATTTTGGTGCTGGTAAGTTGGCAATTAACTCGATTTTAGATTTGTCAACCTCAATTTCCTATTGATGAAACAATGTGACCAAGAACAATACCATTTGTTACCATAAAATGACATTTTTCCCAATTTAGCACAAGATTCTTCTCTTCACACCTGTTCAAAACCTTTTCCAAGTTATTTAAACAATCATCAAATGAATCACCCAAAAACAAAAAGTCATACATAAAAATTTCAAGAAAACATTCAACCATATCACTGAATATGCTAAGCATGCATCTTTGAAACGTGGCTGGTGCATTACATAATCCAAAAGGCATCCTTCGATATGCAAACGTACCAAATGGACATGTGAAAGTAGTTTTCTCTTGATCTTCAAATGCAATTTCAATTTGGTTGTAACCTGAATAACCATCTAGAAAACAATAAAATTCATGACCTGCAACTCTTTCTAGAATTTAATCCATGAAAGGTAAAGGAAAATGATCTTTTCTAGTCATTGAATTAAGTTTCCTATAGTCAATGCACATGCGCCAACCAGTAATAGTCCTCGTTGGAATTAACTCATTCTTCTCATTTGTTATCACAGTAACTCCAGACTTTTTAGGTACAACTTGGGTTGGACTTACCCATTTGCTGTCAGAAATAGGATAAATAATTTCATTATCTAGAAGCTTAATGACTTCATTCCTCACTACTTCTTTCATATTAGGATTAAGCCTTCGTTGCATTTCTCTAGAGGGTTTAGCATTTTCCTCCAAATAAATCCTGTGTGTGCAAATCAAAGGGCTAATTCCTTTTATGTTAGCTATGGTCCATCCTAATGCATTTTTATGCATTTTTCAGAGTCTGTAATAACTTACCTTCCTGATGAACATTAAGTTTGGAAGAAATTATTACCAGAAAAGTTTCATTTTCTCCCACAAATGAGTATTTGAGATTAAATGGTAATGGCTTCAAATCGGGTTTTGGTGGTTGAACACTTAAAGGTATGGACTCAATTGATCATGGTGGTAATTCCTCAATTTTTGGTCTCCAACTATTTGCCTTTGACTCTTCCTAAAAATAAATCATTTGCAAATCTTCAGATTCATTAAACTTAGTTTCACTGGAAGAATTTTCAAATTGATCATAAATTAATTTTTCAATAAAATCTACTTCTTGTAAATCATTATCATCTCCAGGTTGCTTGTAAATGTTAAAAACATTCATCTCCAATGTCATGTTTCCAAAAGATAACTTCATCACTCCATTCCTATAATTAATTAATGCATTAAAAGTTGCAAGAAATGGACGTCCTAAAATAACAGGAGTTGAATTGCATGCTTCAACAGGTTGTGTATCCAACATAATAAAATCCACAGGAAAGATGAATTTATCAACTTGTAATAACACATCTTCAATTATTCCTCTAGGTACTTTTACAGATCTATCAGCAAGTAAAAGAGTTACAAAAGTAGGTTTTAACTCACCTAGATTGAGACTTTGAAAAACTGAATATGGAAGTAAATTCACACTAGCTCCAAGATCAAGTAAAGCTCTGTCAATTTTATGTTCTCCAATAAAGCAAGAAATTGTAGGACAACCAGGGTCTTTATATTTCAAAGCATTATCATTCTGAAGAATGACACTTGTTCGGCTAAAAAGGCTTTCTTTTTCACATTCAGTTTTCTCTTCACAGTGTATAGATCTTTCAAAAATTTAGCATAGGAAGGAATCTGTTTAATAGCATCCAACAAAGGTATATTGATCCTTACCTGTTTGAAAGTTTCAAAGATTTCAGAGTTGTGATTGACTTTTCTTTGTTTGGTCATGGCATGAGGGAATGGGAGTGCTAGTGGGGAATCAGCCTTTTCTTTGCAATGTTCAGGTTCAACCTCTTTTTTACCCTTAGAGATAGACTCTTCATCTTTCTCATAAGGTTTAAGAGTGGGTTTTTCAATAACCTTACCACTGCGAAGAGTAGTGACTGATTTGACTTGATCCATATGTTGGTTTCCGGAACCACTTGCACTTGAATTGTATTGCCCTTTGGGATTTTATTGTGGTTGAGATGGAAACTTACCTTTCTCCTGAAAACTAAGAGCAGATGTGAACTTTGCAAGAGTATCTTTTAGATCTATCATGGTTTGAGCATTTTGAGTGTTGATTGTCTCTTGCTTTTCAATGAATGTATGCAGTGTTTCCTCAAGATTTCTTCTAGGAGGGGGAACATAAGGAGGTGCATATCCATGAGAATTTTGAAATTTATGGTGTGCTTAAAATGGTGGTTGTGAAGTTTGTGCATTATTGTTACCACTCTTCCAACTGAAATTTAGGTGATTTCTCCAACCAGGGTTGTACGTTTGCGAGTATGAGTTATGACTTGGCCTTTGAAAACTATTTAAAGCATTGGCTTGTTCATGGAGGCATTCCTTAAAAGAAGGCAAAGTTGGACAATCATTGGTTGAGTGTTCATTAGTTTCACAAATTTGACACACAATTTCTTGAACAGATTTTAACTGACCACTCTTTTTTAATTCTAGTGCCTCAACTTTTTTAGCTAAAGATGCAAATTTGGCTTGGAGGTCATATCTTCCCTAAGGTTGTACATGCCTCCATTAGATGTATGAGGTTGAGTTTTATCTGATGCCTCACACGTACCTGTGGTGTCCCAATTTTGAGCATTTTCAGCTCGCAAGTCTAGGTACTCCATTGCTTTTGCTTCATCAGGGTCTTTATCTTCAAAAGTTCCATTGCACATCAATTCCATCATTTTCCTATATATAGGTGTTAACCCTTCATAAAATTATGAAACCAATCTCCATGTTTCAAAACCATGATGAGGACAGGTATTAAGTAAGTCTTTATATCTATCCCAACACTTGTAAAATGTTTCTCCTGGTTTTTGAGTGAAAGTGGTGATTTGTCTTTTGAAAGAGTTTGTTCTATGAGAAAGGAAAAACTTCTTTAAAAACTGTTGTTGCATTTCATCCCAAGCACGAATGGATCCTAACCTAATATTTTGTAGCCATGTTTTAGCTTTATCTTTTAATAAAAAAGAAAAAAGCTTTAATCTGATGGTGTTCATGCTACAATTTAAGTCATTATTGGTGTTACAAACTTCTTCAAATTCTCTTAAATGCAAGTATGGATTTTCTAATTCTAAGCCATGAAAAGTGCGTAAAAGTTGAATAATACCTGGCTTAAAATTAAAATGAGATGCATAAGGAGGAAAAACAATACATGATGGTGCACTTGTTCTTATTGGATTCATGCGATCTTTAAGTGTTCTCACACGATTATTCTCATTATTCTCATTATGAATTGACTGGTTATCTTCTTCGGCCATGTTTTCTGAAAAAAATGAGGATTTCCTAGAAAGTCTACCACTTAATGTACGTGTCCAAACTCTCATGCAAGTGCAAAAGAAAAAGAAAAAGAAAAAGAACAAAAATTAGAAAGACAAATAAAAGTAAAAACAAAAGAAAATAAAATAAATATATAAGTTATACAATACTTACGTCCTCGGCAACGGCGCCAAAAACTTGACACGACCAAAAGATTGATGTCTTCTCCCAAGTGTAGGAGTGTCGAAGTAATAAATAACCTGGCAAGACCGGGTCGAACCACAGGGAGATTAATTATATAAATTATAAATAACAACACGATAACAACAACAATAATAACAACAATAGTAATAGTAATATTAAGAGTAATAATAATAATACTCAGTACGTGGCGTTGTTATACCTGAGAATGATCTAAAAGATCGGGTCAGAAGTTTCCAGCCTATATACTGAGTTTATGAAAATATTAAAGAGTTATATTATATATATATAAACAGATTTCTGATGCGAATGAACAAGGCAAGACCAACAATGTCAGGATCCTTGATCAAACACAGAGCATACTTAACGTACATATAATATAACAAGAATGTAAATTATAGTAGTAGTAATAATAAAGAGAGCTTTGAGAGGTAAGGTTGATGTAAGGATTAAACAATAATAAAAACAAATGTCAAGGTTAGAGGATTCACTAATGGTATTTCAAATAAATATAATATAAACTCTTTTTATTACTCAACTGGAAACCACACACAAAGGAGGTTCCAATCGGATGATTTATCGTTATTAGCTCATTATAAATTGTTAACATGATCATATTAATTATATTATCTAAGTAACACCATACTTATAAATATCATCAGGCATTCATGTTGCTAGCTTATGTTAACAACAAATCAAGTTCCTATCATAATAATGATGTCGGCCGAAAACTATGAAGGATCAAGCATTTGATGTACCAAGTGTTATACAACACAAATCTAGATTAACCATTAAGCAAGGTATTAAGAATTAGTAAAATAAAAAGATAAAACATATTAATAACAATCTTTCTTGGATATAAACATTAAAGTCCATGTTGAGTTTATATTATATCTATTCTAACACCACTAGTGGAACCTTTTCACCTTGACACAATTAACTTAGCTAAACATAATGAAGAAGAAAAACATAAATAAACAATATAAAAACATAAACATGATATAAGTTAACTAAGTATAGGAAAGGAAATGAAAAAGCATAAACAAGAGATTAATATAGCATGAAAGAAAACTTGAACATTACAAAGAGAGAAAGGAACTTGATTTGTTGTTAACATAAGTTAGCATCATGAATTCCTGACAATATTTAAAAGTTTGGTGTTACTTAAATAAGATAATTAATATGATTATGTTAATAATTTATAATAAGCTATTAATGATAAACCATTTGATTGAAACCTCTTTTGTGTGTGGTTTTCCAGTTGAATAATAAGAGTTTATACTATACTTGTTGAAATACCATTAGTAGATCCTCTAACCTTGACATTTGTTTTTATCATTGTTTAATCCTTATATTAATCTTCCAACTCAAAGTTCTCATCAACTTCTTCTTCATCTTCTTTATTATTATTATTATGTTTCTCTCGCTTGAATGGAGAGCTGCAGACCACATTTCTATTGCCTGATTTCAAAGGGAGCAGCTGGCCCTATGGAAGGAAAGAAAAGACCACACCATCCTCTAAAACTGGAAAGAAATCAGACGTGAGCACAAAATCAAAATCAAAATATTGCAGTTTTCTTTTTGCGTTTTTTTTTACTGCAAATCAGTAGGGATTTGCATCCTAGAATTAATGCATTAAATTTTTCCTAAAGAGAGATATGTTAGACTATATATAAGCCCCTCTAATGACCTAGAAAGAGGCTGAAAAATAAAGGAAGAGCAGGGGAAAAGAAATGCAAACAGGAGGAAAGAAAGAACAAGAAAGAGGCAGAATACGAGCAAAAAAAAAAACAAAGAGAAAAAGAGAGAAGAAAACAAACACAGAGAACAGGGGTTCATCTTTTCGACTGTGAAAGTCGTCACAGGAATGAAGAGGAGAGAAAAAAGTGAGAGGCAGGCAAAACAAGGAGAAAGAAAGAGAGTAGGGAAACGAAAAAAAGAAGAAACAACGAAGGGAATGAACGGTGCAGATAACAAGGGAGAATAAAGAGAGTTTCTTTCGTTCATCCTTTCATTACTATGAGAAAGGAAAACAGAAAGGAGGAGAGGGAGAGAAGAGAAACGGAAGCAAAACAAACCAGAAAGAATAAAGACATAAAAGAACAGCAGACGAGTGCAGACAACGGAGAACTGAAGAAACCGGGTTCGCCAGCAAACCAGGTAAGCTATCTCTGTTTTCTTACCAGCTTTGCATGCATTCTTGGTTGCATTGTTATTGTTCAAGTGAAATTTAATTCACTTGAACAGTAACCAACCAAGGCATGCGTGAGGAAAGCAACACACGCCTTTGTGCCCAGCCGGATCACTGGTTTAGGCCAGTGACCCGACTAGGCATGCTGGGTTCAGCCTAGCCACATGGGCCGCGCTGGACCTATCCCCTAAAAAATGAGTAATATTGTTGTTGTTTTTTTTTTTTTGTATTTACTTTGTGACTTTTGTGTTTTTATATTGTAAAAATAAAAATTGTGTATTTAGAATACTCGATTTTCGATGCAAGGGGACAAATTATATATATATATTGGAAGTTTTTTCGAAAATGTGTTTCACATGGATTTCTTAAACACAACAAAATTATTTTCTTGCATTTCTAGATTTTACAACATGTTTGTAAAACTTCAAAGGATATTGGCCAATATTCCAAAAAAATATAAAAATATTATTTTGTGGGGAATTCATCTATTATTCACTGTTAATGTTTAGATAAAGAAATCCAAAAAGGATAAATATCCAAAATATTATTGGGAATAATTGGTTATTATTCACTTTTAATATTTGGATAAAAAAACCCTAATTGATAAATGTAACGACCCGGCTTTCCAAGCCCAAAACAACAATAATTTTTTTTTTTATATATATATATATACTTAATACACATGGTGCCGGCATTCAGTGAATCTGAATCCTCACATCATCATAATACAATCCATACAATCAATATTTTATTTATAAGTGAATCTTACACAAACACGTAATATTAAGGTTACTTGATTTGAAGTTCATATTAAAAAATATATACATAGACATGAGTTTGCATTCTTATCCTACTAATAGCCATCACAATTTTAAACAAAAAGGATCTAATAAAAGTTATACATTCAGTACATTGATCCCTACAAAATACATTGTGATTCAGAATGCATCTACATAATTCCTTGCAAACGTAGGTTCCCGTGTATCGGGTTTCCTAGACATCTCGTTGGTGTGACGTCCCTGCAGCAGTACAAAACATTTAAGAGAATGCAAATACTTAATAGCAATAATAATGGTAACTAACGGTCTGGCAATTAAATGAACCATTAACATTTATAATTTCTTCATGTATTAGATATAACAGCTAGTAGTACATATAGATACACAAGTTTTCGGATGCCATTCGCCGAAACTAATCATTCATTTGTCCCGGCCATCCATCCGGATTCCATAGCGAAAGCTGCGTCGTTGCCGATCCAGAATCGACAGTAGAAACTGCATTGCTGCCGATCAAGGAATCGGCAGCGAAAACTGCGTCGCTGCCGACTTCTGTATCGGCAGCGAAATCATTCCTTTATCCCGGCCATCCATCCGGATGCCATTAGCCGAATCTAATCCTTCCTTGTCCCGGCCATCCATTCGGATGCCATTAGCCGAAGCTAATCATTCCTTGTCCCGGCCATCCATCGGGATGCCATTAGCCGAAGCTAATCATTCCTTGTCGTGGCCATCCATTGGGATGCCATTAGCCGAAGCTAATCAGTCCTTTAGTCAACATTTAAACGTTCGACAATCCAATATGGGTTCTAACAATATGATAATACTCAAGTTAAAATATTTCAACATTCAACATATGAAAAAGAAAGGTGCAAGTCACCTACCTGCTCCACCTGTGGGTTGTTTCTGTCTTGATGATGGTCCAATCCCGACCGCACCACCTAACACATCAATGGTCACAAATCAGCACAGTTGTATTTATTTTATTTTTGAATCATATTCATCATGACACTTATTTCAAGAGTTCATATGTTCACATTCAAATGTTCCATATTTTACACCATCATATCATGAAATTGATCCAGAAATCGGCAGGAGAAATTGTGTCGCTGCCGATCAAGAAATGGGCAGCGAAAAACTGTGTCGCTGTCGATTTTTGTATCGGTAATGAAGGCTACGTCGCTGCCAAATCCAGAATCGACAGCGAAAACTGCATCGCTGCTGATTTCTGCATCGGCAGTGAAAACTGTGTCGCTGCCGATTCTGCATCGGCAGCGAAAAATGCATCATCATCTCTCTCTCTCTCTCTCACACTATATATATTCCTTTGAGTGTTTACATTCTCCCCTCCTAAATATGAATTTCGTCCTCGAAATTTAAGAAGTTTCACACTCCATACCTGGTAGTTCAAACAAATTGGGGTACTTTTTCCTCATCTCAATCTCCCTCTCCCAAGTTTCCTCTTCTACTTGAGCATTTCGCCATAAGATTCTGACAATGGGGATCTTTTTGCTCCGTAGCTCCTTCACTTCTTGATCTAGTATCCTTATGGGCCTCAATTCCAGTGTTAAGTCTTCCTTGACTTCTACTGGTACCTGGGGTAGAACTCGGGCGGGGTCCACGTCAGCCTTCCTTAACAAGGAGACATGGAACACATCATGGACCTTGGCTAACTGTGGGGGCAAATCCACCTTGTAGGCTACTGGTCCTACTCGTTGTAAGATTTTGAAGGGTCCGATGAAGCGGGGAGTTAACTTCCCTTTTAATCCAAACCGTAACATGTTCTTCCATGGGGCTACCTTCAAGAACACCTGGTCCCCCGTACTGAACTCGAGAGGTCTTCTCCTCACATCGGCATACTTTTTCTGTCTATCCTGTACGGCTTTGATGCGATCCCTGATAGTTCTCACTTTCTCCGTGGTGACTTGGACCAACTCTATGCCATATAACTTCTAGTCCCCAATTTCCTCCCAACACAAAGGAGTTCTGCACCTCCTACCATACAAGGCTTCATATGGGGCCATCCCTATTGTGGCTTGATGACTATTGTTATACGTGAACTCCACCAATGCCATGTGTTCCTCCTAGTTTCCTCCAAATTCTAGCACACAAGCCCGTAATAGGTCTTCCAAGACTTGGATGACTCTTTCTAATTGACCATCCGTTTGAGGGTGAAACGCAGTGCTCATGTCCAATCTTGTCCCCAAGGCATGTTGTATGCTAGGCCAAAGCCGAGAGGTGAACCTGGGATCTCGATCCGATACAATGGACACTGGAATCCCATGAAGTCGTACCACCTCATTTATGTAGATCTTGGCCAGCTTGTCCACCGAGTCGGTCATCTTTATAGGCAAGAATAGTGCGGATTTCGTCAACCGATCTACAATGACCCATATCCATTGTGATCATCTCCCACTTCCATTCTGGAATTTGTAATGGTTGTAATGGTCCCACAGGCCTTTGATGTTTAACCTTGACTTGTTGACATATCCCACACTTTGACACATACTCAGCTATTTCCCTTTTCATATTAGGCCACCAATAGAGGTGTTTCAGGTCTCGATACATCTTAGTGCTGCCAAGATGTATGGAGAATTTGGACTCATGTGCTTCTTGTAGAACCATTCGTTTGACTGTTTCGTCATCAGGCACATACAACCGTTGTCCCATCATCAAGGATCCATCGTCTGCTACTCGGAATTTCATTTCTACCCCGGCCTCCACCTTCTTCCTAATCTTGGACCCCACCTTGTCATGGAATTGGGCATGTAGTATTTGTTCTCGATACGTTGGTCGCACTACTAATTGGGCTACCAAACCACCTCCTGCATTAATTCCCAAAACTGCACCCAACTCTTTTAGTTCTGCCAATTGTTGCTCCTTTCCCACTGTTATGCTTCCCAAGGAGGCTTTATTTTTATGACTGAGGGCATCTGCCACCACGTTTGCTTTCCCCGAGTGGTATTCTATGGTGCAATCATAATCCTTAATGAGCTCTATCCACCTTCTTTGTCGCATGTTCAACTCCTTTTGCGACATCAGATACTTCAGACTCTTATGATCAGTAAAAATTTGGGTTCGAGACCCATACAAATAGTGTCTCCATATCCTCAAGGCAAATACTACAGCTGCCAACTCCAGGTCGTGCACCGGGTAGTTCACCTCATGAGTCTTTAATTGCCTTGATGCATAAGCGATCACCTTCCCATATTGCATCAAAACACACCCCAATCCCTTCCCCGGGGCATCATTATATACCACAAAACCCTCGGTCCCTGAGGGGAGGGTTAACACTGGAGTAGTGGTGAGCCTCCTCTTCAATTCTTAGAAGCTTACCTCACATTCTTCCGACCACACCCATTTCTTATCCTTCCTAGTTAGCTGGGTCAAAGGGGTTGCAATCAGGGAAAAACCTTCAATAAATCTCCGATAGTATCCTGCAAGTCCCAGGAAGCTACGTATTTCAGTGACTGAAGTCGGTCTTTCCCATTTCAAGACTGCTTCGACATTTTGGGGGTCAACAAAAACACCTTCGGCTGAAATGACATGTCCTAGAAACGTCACTCTTTTCAGCCAAAATTCACATTTACTTAGTTTTTCATATAGCTAGTGATCTCTCAAGGTTTGTAAGGTTTGTCTCAAGTGTTCTTCGTGCTCCTCGAAAGAATTCGAGTACACCAGTATATCATCAATGAATACCACCACAAACTTATCCAGGTATGGTTGAAAAACCCGATTCATCAAATCCATAAAGAGAGCTGGGGCATTCGTCAACCCGAATGGCAACACCAAGAATTCATAGTGTCCGTAACAAGTTCTAAATGCGGTCTTTGCTACATTCGCTTCTTTAATCTTCATCTGGTAGTACCCTGATCTCAGATCTATCTTCGAAAATGCCCTTGCTCCCTTTAATTGGTCGAACAAATCATCTATCCGAGGTAGCGGATACTTGTTTTTCATTGTTATTTTGTTCAACTGTCGATAGTCAATACAAAGTCTATGGGTTCCATCTTTCTTTCTTACAAATAGGACTGGTGCTCCCCAAGGAGAATTACTGGGCCATATGAACCCCTTGTCTAATAATTCCTGTAATTGAGTCTTTAACTCGTTCAGTTCTGTTGGAGCCATCCGATACGGTTGTTGGGCTATGGGTGGGACTCCAAGAAAAGTGTTTATAGACACCTCTACCTCTCGCTCCGGGGGTAGTCCTGGTAGTTCTTCTGGAAACACATCTGGGAAATCCTTCACCACAGGAATATCCTTCAATCGTGGACCTTCATCATCAGAGTTTAAGATGTATGCGAGGTATCCCATACATCCTTTTCTTAAAAGTTTTTGGGCTGTTACCACCGATATTAAAGCATTCAGTTTGAGAACTCTCTCTCCTTCAAAAGTCATTTTCTCGCCCTTAGGTGTTTGGAAAGTAACAATTTTAGCATAACAATCTATTAGTGCCTTGTATTTACTCAACCAATTCATGCCTAGTATTATGTCAAAATCATGCAGCTCTAAGGGAATCAAGTCTACTTCTGTTTCATACCCGGATAAACTAACCCCCACATCCACATATACAATATTTGTTTCAACCATGTTTCCCATTGGAGTTCCAATTACAAACCCCTTCTCTACCATTTTTACTTCCTTTCTCAATTTAGTGACAATTCTCTTAACAATGAATGAGTGGGTGGCACCTGGATCAAACAGCACATGCACATTAAAACCATTCAATAATAGTGTACCTGCCACCACATCTGATGCAGCCCTGGCCTCCTGTGTCAGGTGGAAGACCCTCCCCGAGGTCCGATCATTTTGTGCCCTCGGCTTCCCTCGACTGGAGTTTGCCCCTGATTGAGAAGATCTCACTGGCCTATTAACGGTGACTGACTGCTGGTGGCTCTGACTGGGCTGTCTGTAGCTCTGTACTTGTCCGGTGTTCCTTTTGGGGCAGTCCCTCTTGTAATGACCCCTTCCACCACAGTAATGACACCCTTGACTAAGATACTGGCAGTTCCTCCACCTATGGCCCTCTCCTCTGCACACAAAACATCGCCCGGGGGAAACTGAGCAGTCCCTAGGGTGTTTTTATCCACACTTTACACAAAAAGGATAGTCAACACCCTTGCGGTCACCGGTCCCAGTAGAAGAGTTTGCCCTCGAGTGCGACTGTCCAACCATCTCTCCCACTTGACTGCTAGTGAGGCGGTAATATCAAACTCCCCTTTTTTCCGTACTGCTCAAACACTCCACTTTTTCCTTTCTTCGGGTGCGGTGGTCTGCCACTAAAATAGTCCCCATCTCTCTTTTTGCTTAAACCCTGATACCTCCCTTGGCTTTCTCCAATACATGCCTCCAGAGCTTGTGCAGCCTCAATCAACTCCCTCACCGATTTAAATCGCAAGGCGATCAATCCTTGTCTCAAATCCTGTCGTAAACCATCTCTCAACTTTTCAATCATATGTTCCTCTGTCGGCACATAGTGTGGGGCGAACAATGAGAGGTCATGGAATCTCCTTTCGTACTCCAATACTGACATATCACCCTGTCTTAATGCCAAGAACTCTTGTCCTTTCACCTTGCGATGATACTTGGAATAAAACTGATTCTCAAACTCTGTCTTGAAATCACTCCAAGTTAGTGTCTCAGTCGCACGCCTCAGCTGAACTGTTTCCCACCATGTCATGGCCTTATTAGACAGTAACTGGGATGCACAATTTACCCTCAAACCCTCGGGTATGCTTATTTGAATCATTGTCTTTTCTACCTTCCTTATCCATCTTCCAGCTATCTCTGCATCTTGTTCCCCCATATACGGTTCACAGCCCATTTCCCTCATACTCTTGACTAGTTGCACCAGTGGTACCACATTATCCATGGTCATGCTAGTCGTAGGGGCTGCTGGTGGAATCTGCGTGGTGGGAGTTGTTTGTGCCGCTGAACTAGCCATGCCTTCCATCACTGCTTTAACTATTGTGGGGGCACACCAGTTGGAATAGTAGATGGTTGTGCTTCTGATCTTTCTCGCTGCTCCGTTGCGACTGGGGGTGTTCCCTCTATCTGATTAGGCCTCGGGCCTTCCCCTGCCACCGTATCTTCCCCCTGCAAGGTTTCGGGTGGTAGTATTGGAGCATGAGATGCCGTATCATCCAAGGGATCTTCGTCTTGCCAACCTTAGGCACCTTGGTTCATGCCCCTCCTTTCGAAGGAGGGCGGCTCAGTTCGTGTCCCTTGTCGGGTGCGTACCATCTTGAAATTTATCGCAACAACACATTTATTAATGATCCTCAGGATCTAAACCAAGTGCTCTGATACCAACTGTAACGACCCGGCTTTCCAAGCCCAAAAACACAATAATTTTATATATATATATATATACTTAATACACATGGTGCCGGCAATCAGTGAATCTGAATCCTCACATCATCATAATACAATCCATACAATCAACATTTTATTTATAAATGAATCTTACACAAACACGTAATATTAAGGTTGCTTGATTTGAAGTTCATATTAAAAAATATATACATAGACATGAGTGTGCATTCTTATCCTACTAATAGCCATCACAATTTTAAACAAAAAGGATCTAATAAAAGTTATACATTCAGTACATTGATCCCTACAAAATACATTGTGATTTAGAATGCATCTACATAATTCCTTGCAAAGGTAGGTTCCCGTGTATCGGGTTTCCTAGACATCTCGTTGGTGTGACATCCTTGTAGCAGTACAAAACATTTAAGAGAATGCAAATACTTAATAACAATAATAATGGTAACTAACGGTTTGGCAATTAAATGCAGCATTAACATTTATAATTTCTTCATGTATTAGATATAACAGCTAGTAGTACATATAGATACACAAGTTTTCGGATGCCATTCGCTGAAACTAATCATTCATTTGTCCCGGCCATCCATCCGGATTCTATAGCGAAAGCTGCGTCGCTGCCGATCCAGAATCGACAGCAGAAACTGCATTCCTACCGATCAAGGAATCGACAGCGAAAACTGTGTCGCTGCCGATTTCTGTATAGGCAGTGAAAACTGGGTCGCTGCCCATTTCTATATCGGCAGCGAAGACTGCGTCGCCGCCGATCCAGAATCAGCAGCGGAAACTGCGTCGCTGCCGACTTCTGTATCGGCAGCGAAATCATTCCTTTATCCCGGCCATCCATCCGGATGCCATTAGCCGAATCTAATCCTTCCTTGTCCCGGCCATCCATTCGGATGCCATTAGCCGAAGCTAATCATTCCTTGTCCCGGCCATCCATCGAGATGCCATTAGCCGAAGCTAATCATTCCTTGTCGTGGCTATCCATTGGGATGCCATTAGCCGAAGCTAATCAGTCCTTTAGTCAACATTTAAATGTTCGACAATCCAATATCGGTTCTAACAATATGATAATACTCAAGTTAAAATATTTCAACATTCAACGTATGAAAAAGAAAGGTGCAAGTCACCTACCTGTTCCACCTGTGGGTTGTTCCTGTCTTGATGATGGTACAATCCCGACCGCACCACCTAAGACATCAATGGTCACAAATCAACACAGTTGTATTTATTTTATTTTTGAATCATATTCATCATCACACTTATTTCAAGAGTTCATATGTTCACATTCAAATGTTCTATATTTTACACCAACATATCATGAAATTGTTACTAGCATTTAAGTCATTCCTGCCTAGGAGGCTTATTGTAGCAATCGGTAGTGAGAACTGGTTCACTGCGGGCTGCCCAATTCAGCAGCGAGAACTGGTTCACCGCAGGCTGCCAGTTCGGCAGCGAGAGATGGTTCGCCGCACAACGCACAACTCGGCAACGAATATCAATTCGCTGCAGGTGGCTCAGTTGCGGCAGCGAAACAGAATTTCGCTGCACAACACACAAATTGGAACCATCAATTTCAGCACATAATTCTTCAACATAATTCCAGCATAACACATTAATTTCAGCATAACAACATCACAGCAAAACACATTAATTTCAGCACAACAACATCACAGCAGAACACATTAATTTCCCCAGCAGAACACATTTATTTTAGCATGAAATCTTTCCAATAAATTCCAGCAGACACATCAATTACATCACAACCAAAACCCCAGCAGAACACACTAATTTCAACACAACAACATCACAGCAGAACACATTAATTTCCCCATAGTTAGAGCCAGCCCTCTATCATGATTTGTTATTTCCATTTTATTTATTTGTTAGATGTTCTGAAATTAGCTTTATTTCACTTCTGTTTGCTTGTTCTCCTAATTAATTTCAGCTTCCTTCACAGCTGGCTTAGGTCTTAGATCAATTTTTTCTTAGGGTTTTTCTTCTTCATTTTCGTTTCTGATTTTAAGGGGGAGAGGAAGGGAGTTTCATGACCCATACCTTCTGAATTTAACTAAGTTTGAGGAAGGTTTGACACTATTCTTTTCTCTTCAGCTGCTGGTTCTCCTCCTTCTTCTTCCTCTCACGTTTTCTAACTCTCTTTTTCCTCTCCTCTATACAGCTGCCCACTCCTCTCTCAAGGTCTCATCTCTCCCTCACAAGTTCACAAAGAAATCTCTACTAGTTTGATTCACGTTTCTGTTGTGAAAGGGGAAGGGAAGAACGGCATGCAGCTGCTGGTTTGGGAAGAAGATGGATCATTCTCTCTCCTCTCCATGTATTTATACTCCCCATCAAAAGAAATGGGTTGTTTGGGGGTTGGTTTAGATGTGTCCTTATCCTTGATTTGGTTTATCTAAAACCGGTTTTACCCCCCTCTCCCAGCTCTGCATCACTGTTGATTGAGAAATCAGCAGCGAAACTGCATCGCTGTTGATTTCTGCCTCGACAGCGAAAACTGCATCGCTGCCGATCCAGAAATCGGCAGCAGAAATTGCGTCGCTGCCGATCAAGAAATGGGCAGCGAAAAACTGTGTCGCTGCCAATTTTTGTATCGGTAATGAAGGCTACGTCGCTGCCAAATCCCGAATCGGCAGCGAAAACTGCATCGCTGCCGATTTCTGCATCGGCAGCGAAAACTGTGTCACTGCCGATTCTGCATCGGCAGCGAAAAATGCATCATCATCTCTCTCTCTCTATATATATATATAATATATATACTTTTTTTTTCCTTTGAGTGTTTACAATAAATATCCAAAATAATTTTCTAGGAATAATAAGTCATTAAACATCTTTGAAAGAAGCCTTGATTATAATCAAGGACATTTCAATTTGTTTACTCCACAGTTTACAAGCCGTGAGAGCATGAAACACTAGGAAAAAAATAGGCTTTTAAAACGCTCTGAATTTCCTTAGATTTCTAAATTTTTATCCCTCCTCCTTGCGATTTACGAGTCGCAAATTCTTGAAATACTAAGGGAAAAATGAGCTTTTAAAGCATATGGAATCTCCTTGGATTTCTATCTTAATAAGTTTAGTCTGAATCAAACACGGATTTCAAGATATCTACATTGGTTCTCCTTGGTACTTTATAGACACATCTAAGGGTGTGATCCACATTGACCAAGGTTTTTTTTCTTTTTAGACTTTCAGTTCGAGTTTGTTCATCATAGGAAAATGTATCCTAGGAAACTGATGGGATTAGAAAACACCAACACCATAGCAATTATAAGGCCAACCAAACACCAAACAATTTACTTTAGATAGGGCGTACTAGAAGTGCTAATACCTTCCCTTTACGCAACCAGTCCCTTGCCTTAGAATCTCTGAAAGACCAGTTAAGTTTTCTAGCGACCAAAATACTAGGTGGTGACTCCTTTACATAAAAAAAAAAAACCAAAATCAATTGAGGATCGACGCGCTCCACCGCAAGTGTGCCACCAGTAAAAAAAGCCTTGAATTCAAAATCCTCAAATCCCTAAAATCAGAACCGATGGGCACATTTCTCTTCTTCTCTCTTCCTCCGCAACTAAACTTAAGGAAGGAAATAGAACAAAACTTGAAGATGCTATAATGTTGTTTTGAAGTCAATGGAGTGAGAGGTCTTTTTCAATTTTGCTATAGGATACGACACTGGTAGTGGAACTGTATACACACACCCAGGGAAAGGGCGGAACAAGAAAGCTTAGAAATGCTTCATCCAAGAAAAATAAGAACTCAGGTAAGGCACTTTTAAGTCACTTTCTATGTTAGTGTCACTTTCTGATGGCAACAAAATTATTTTCTGTAAATATGTTCAATGACTAACTAAAAGGAAAAAACAAAGTAATTGTTGAAATTAATGTTCTGAACACAGTATTTCTTTAGCCTGTGATTGTCTTTGTGTTTTTCAATTAGAGTGTATATGATCACTGATGTTTTTGCCATATGGTGCTGGAACAAATAACATCATTTAGCTTCTATATACACAAAGCGCGCGCACATATTTCAATTCAGTCTTCAAACCTCCTAACTCACTTCCAATCACGGAAAATTGAATACACTGATGGTTCGTAATATGTACAAGATCTTTGCAAGTTTTTTGTGATCGCAAGTTTTGCAAGTTTGACGACTGAATTGAATATCATAAATTAATGGATGGGGACTAAACTAGACTATTGAGTTTGACATTTCAAGGCCTGAAAATATGGTCTTGCCAGTTTTGGTCCTTTGGGTGGTTGGATTATCAAACCCAGCTCAACCTTGACCTGGCCAAGGGCCTGGAAGGTTCACTGAGGTACCATGGTCTTTCAAATGAAAAATATATTATTTATTTACTTTCAAAACATTTATTGGATTATTACATGTAAAATACTCAAAAACAGGTCATAATAAGATGTATACAAATCATTTGGTATCATTAAACATCCTCCAAATACTAATTAGAGATGGGTTATTTAAGGTATCCACAGTTTGTTTTCTCGTGCTTTTCTGGGAAAAACTAACATTTCTTTATTGTCACTTGCAATACTGTGGAAAACCCTTTCTCTAATTGAACCTGAGAAGCATTTGATATTTTGATTGGTTTTTTTGTGGCGTTTGATCTTTTCCAAAGCTAGATGATTTTGATGATATTATTAAAAAACTTGTGCTCCATATGAGGTTCCAAGCGCTATTAAAGACATGATATTCATAAGTTGCCAAACACACATATGTAATCTATGTGTATATGTCTTCCATATGTTCCTAGAAATGAGCCTGGTCGTATGGTCTGTTTGTATCTGTGATAAGTAATGTATATCCTGGTGTGTACATATTTCAAATCTGGAACTGAGCCAGAACTCTGTGCTCAGCCTCAGGACACCAAATCTGTTGATTTTCATGTCCGCAAATTCATCTGCTTCAATGAGTGATCTTTTTATGTTGATGATAGAAAAATTAAAATGCTTTTGCCTCTTATGATTCAGAGAAGCCAAAAAATGAATCTGCTTCAGATACGCTTGCTGATGCTGTGGATGACAAAAAGTTAAGTCAATGTTTATCAGAACATTGCAGATAACGTTGTCCCCCGAATGTTTGTAATTGTGTCCTCTACATTGGAGAAACTTTCGCAAGATAAATTTTGGCCACAGGAGCTGTTTGTTTAATTCTTTGCTGCACCAATGTAGAGGACACAATTACAAAGCTAAAGCCACGGTTGCCTCAAGCAAACACCAGCCCGAACTCCGTCAGTGAGTACTAAACCATTTTGTTTATTTCCGGTTGAGACATTTTCAAATTCAACAGAAAATCATGGTAATTTGAGGTTGACATTTTCAAACTAAATCATGTCAGGTGTGTGATGCTGTAGGTAAAATTTTAACAACATGAATGTTATTCGATGACAGAAGCACAAAATTACCTTAGAGCCAAAACTCCAAAAGGAAACTACTTGACAAATTACAATTTGAAGCAAATACCGACTGTCCAAAAGCTGGGTTTAAGATTCATCTAGACATTCTAAGAGAGCTTGGACTACTGAATCCATTGTTGGTCTCATGTTTCTATCTTCCTCTACACAAGACATGCCAAGTTCAACAATCGTTGTTGCTTGGCTCCTGCTAAACTGACCATTCAATCTTGGATCCACTACTTCTTCTATCCAAGAGGTCTCTCCGCACTGAATTTTCCTTTTCACAACTCTGACAAACCTTGTTAGATTTGATTCATCATGCTCTTCCCTGTCCTCTATGACCCAATTTGAGAGCGGGATTCCTTTCACAATCTCTAGAGCCACAACTCCATAACTATAAACATCAACTTTTGCAGTGATAGGAAGATTTGTAGCCCACTCTGGAGCCATGTAACCCTTGGTTCCTCGAATCCGAGAGAAGTCGGAGCTATTATCACCCCTCTGAGACAACTTGGCAAGCCCAAAATCTGCAATCTTAGGTTCAAATTCACTGTCCAAAAGAATATTTCCTGGCTTCACATCACAATGCATGACCCATTCTAAACACTCGTGATGAAGATAAGCCAAGCCCTTAGCTATCCCTAAGGCCGCTTTAAACCTGTCTTTCCATTCAAGAAACGTCGGGGAGAATAGATGCTTGTCCAGTGATTGATATTCCATGTACTCATAGACTAGGAGTCTGTGTTTGCCCTCTGAACAGAACCCCCACATTCTCACCAGGTTCATGTGATTCATTTTTCCAATTGTGCTCACTTCTGCCCAAAATACATCTTCCCCTTGGTACATATTTTCCAGTCTCTTCACAGCTACAACCCTTTCATCGGTCAAAATGCCCTTATACACGGCTCCAGAACCTCCCCTTCCCAGCTCTTCCTTGAAGTTATTCGTCGCCTTCTTGAGCTCAGTGTAAGTAAACCTCCTAAATGGACTTAATACCAGATGATATCCGTCTTCCGCCAAATTTGGCGAACCACGCTTTCTGAAAAGAAACCACCAACCTGAAACTACAAAGAGAATTTCAATAAATCCAATGGCAGAAGCAAATGAGTAGAAATAAACCCATCTCGTCCTCTTAGTGTTGAAGTTATACATAGAAGGAGAACCGATCGTTGTTTCTGATTCAGCAGACTGGCAAATGAGGTCAGTGTCATTAAGAATACCTAGTTGAGATGTCTCAAAACTAACTGGCAATCTCAGATATATATTGCCTGGAAAACTTGGGGACTGGTAACCATTGAAAAGCACGCCTTTTGTGAGGCAACGTCCTAACCCATCTAGCCTATAGCTAAATGCTTTACACCGATAATCCCCCAAGCAGAGCTTCATGCAGGAGTCGAATGTAGTGGATGCACTGAAATTAAGATCAAATCCCCAGTAATCTACATGGGGCAACAGCACAAACTTTACTTGCTGAGACTGTGAAAGAGTGCTGTTGAACATAGGCTTGCAGCCTTTATTCCAATTACCAGGCTCAGTGATCTCATAGCCAGGTGGGCATGAACACTTGGGGTCTGGTGTATTTACACAAATCGAGTTTATCCCCCAAATTCCATGAACATTACAAAGCTGAGAAAGAGCTTGCCATGATATCACCCACAATCCAGTTTCATTGTTCAGGCTATAAAGCCTGAGATTCCCATCATGATCCATTGTTAGCCTCCTTTTGATCCTTAATAAACCCGTGTCAGGAGCGCTGAACTGGAGATGATCACTAGATATAAAGTGGCCCATTTCATCAAAAACTGCAGTTCTGCTGCTATTATAATTTGTTCTACCATTTCCGAACACATCAAAATCAGGATTAGGCCAGTATATGCTTGAAATATCAGGACCATCATATATCAACCTCAGCACATTATCATTATCAAAAAAGAAACTAAAATATCCAGAGGCATAAGACCCGCTATGCAATCTAGCAACCAGCTTTGTCCTCTTTGTAAATAACTGGTTTGGAAGAAGTGTATCAGTAGGAAAATCAAAGCTTTGCCATAGAATCTTACCACCAGGGTCTTTAAGAACAAGGTTACCAGTGTCCAGAAGCTCTGCTCTTCCAACATCAGTGGAGGTGGTGTTAGTCTCCCATATGATGGATTCATCAACATCTGTCAAGACCATAGCACCGTCTCGTCGTAGAGAAACTCTTGAACCTCGGCCATTAGCAGGCCTGTCTCTGTTGGCCATCCAAACCACAGTCCTGTCCTTGGAATTGGTGAACCAAATAGAGAACCAATAAGCATTTTGTCCCATCCCATAGAATCCACAAGAGAATATTTTATCTGGTGAGATAAGGATGTCTGAATCATCTTCTACTGATAGAGATGAACCTCTTCGCAAAACGTTCTGGGCACTTGAAGTTGAAAGAAACAAGAACAAAACAGTGAGGAAACAGTTTTTTTTTGGAGGGATTGAAGTTTGAGAACTCCCCATGAGGCCCAGGATTGGCTTGCAACTTGTATGTTGTTTGGTAAGAACAATTATCATCTATAGGTCTCCCAAGGGGGGCAAAGTCATCCTGCCATTGTCACTTTTCTACATTTAGATCAACAACAACCTCTTGAATGATTTTTTTATGAGCAATTTGCTCAAAAGGCTATCATGTCTATTATGCACTGGCTGAATCATATTATTATAAGAATATAAATCTCTCTCTCCAATCTTAAATTAATAATTCTTATATTCAAATATGCAAGTGGGAGAATTTTAATTCCTTCCGTACTGTTCAAGAGAAAATAAGAGTCAGATAAAATAGGAGTCAGATACTTGTTTAGATGTGAAACGCGGACCAGTTTTTCAAAGAATTACAGCGATGGTTTGTTTTTGCATTAACACTTACTTTCTATAAGTGGTTTAAAAAATTTTATTTTAAAAAATATTAAATTAATATTTTTAAAATTTTAAAATTTTAAAATAGTTTTCACGTACTAATATATATATAAAAAAAAATCAATATAGTTTTAATTAAAAAATACTTTTAAAAATTACTCTACACTATAATATCATACATTCATGGCCATTATTCCTATTTTCACTTTGAAGTTTTGTGTCCAAAAAGTTCTTACAGGCTAGAAGAAGGATCCAAGTCCAAGTCGACTCTGGGTCAGAATGGGAAAAATCTATGTGCCAAACTTTAAATGATACCAAGGGAAGAACATGCAGGACAAAAGCTAACGTGTATTGTCTTCCCTCGACTTGAAGCCACCTAACATATTATGTAATAAAATACAATAATGATAAGATTATTTTCTTCAGTGTTATATTGCAAGTTGGATTGAATATTTTTTTCATATAAAAGATTTTAATATATTTAGGTATTATTAATGTGTTTTTATAGTAAAAAATAATTTTAAATATATGAGAATGATGTGATGTGATCTTATTGATTTAAAAAGACCGAAAAGCAACTCAAATAACAGTAAAACTAAGGTTTGACTAATAATATATATTTAAGATAAGATTTTATTTTTATATAAATATTAAGACAACAAAATAATGGATCAATTCGGGTCAATCCGGGTGAACAAGCTAATCCACATGCCAAGTCATGATATATGATAACCCCATGGAAAATAAATAAAAACAAATTATAAAATTTAATTTTCAAGAAACTCAATATTGAATGATGGAATTTAGAAAAATAACCTCTTAAAAATAGAACAAAAATATAACTCAAGTCAACTCGGGTTAAGATATCAAACTTATGAGTTAGATTATTAGACCTGAGATAACCTAATAGAAAGAAAATTAAAACAAATTATGAAGTTCAATTCTTAATCAACTAGCATTTAGGGATGAAATTGAAAACAAAAGAATTAAAAAATAGGAAAAAAAAACTCTAGTCAACCCGGGTCATGAAATGAAGATAATCTCATTGAATTCAAACCAAAACAAATCAAGAAATTTAATTCCGAATCAACCCACTATTGAAGGATGAAATTGAGGGAAAAAAATAAGAAAAAGGAAGAATAACTTGAGTAAACCAAGTCAAACTCGTGGTCCGGGTCATGAGAGTGACATAACTTTATAAAAAAAAAATTGAAAAAAAAAATTTGAAATTCAATCCCTAATAAATCTAATATTACATAATGAAATTGAAATTTTAAAAAGAAGAAGAAGAAGAAAAATATAGATGGGGAATAAAACAAAAGAAGGGAAAATAAGATACTATTCAAGTAAATAGTGTTTTGTGAGGAGATATATAATAAAATCACGTCCTCTTTTTTTGGTTAACTTTTGATTCATGAAAAAATCATAAATATATTTAGTTAGAAATGAATTTTAATTTAAATAAAAATTTATTATGAAAGCAAGTTACAAATTTTAACATATGAATTCTAACTTATACTTTTAAAAAAATAATAATTTAAATTATTTTTATTAAAAATGCTTCAAATTTAAAATTTAACTTTTTTCTATGCAAGTTATTTATAAAAAATAATTTTGATTAAAAGTCATGCTAAGCCAAATTTTCTTAAATTTGCAATGGTCTTTTTACATGTGCATTTGTCAATATCATTGCAACTATTGAGAACCTAAAATATATATATATCAATTGTAGTTTTTCTCTCTCAAGAAAAAAAATAAATTATCAAATGATGATACCTTGGGGTTTTTGTGTTACCTATGCAAGAATAAAGACAACTAGATAATTCTCCACGCTACGTTGCTATTATATGGCAGGATCAAGATTTTTTTACATGTAAAAAATAATGTTCATACTAAGAGAAATTATTTGACAGTGTTATTAAACTCAGCTTGGCAAGTCGAACATGAAATCTCCCAACCATACTTTTTGTTTAGCTCAAGGTTCAAATTAAATTGAATAGGAATTGTCTTGACATGACCATAAATGACTTGGGCCTGTTTGTTTTTGCATTTCAAAAGCGCTTTTAAAAAAATTTAAAAATTTTTTATTTTTAATTAACTTTAAATTAATATGTTTTTAGTGTTTTCAAATCATTTTGATGTGCTCATGTCAAAAATGATTTTTAAAAATAAAAAATATATATCATTAGCATGTATTTTGGCACGAAAAGTTATTTGAAAAGCAACCACAACCACACTGCCAAACAAGCGAGAGTTAAGAAAAACTCAGATGACTAGTAAAAACATGTTTGACTTTAAAAATAGTTTCATGACATCTTTTTTTAAAAGAATATTACGACACAAACACATTAGATCAACATGAGTCAACCTAGTATCCTTTTTCACTGTGGATTACACTGTTTAGTGGGGGCATGGTGATTAATACTTAAAAGTGCATGTTTATCAAGGTTTTATATCATCATTTTACACTTGAAGTATCAATAACTCCTTAACTAAAGCATGTTTTCTAATAACAAGTTTCATACTATAAGATACCTTAATTTATGGTAAATGCTCATCTTAAATGCAGGCCTATCACATAAATAAAAGGATTGATTTATGAGTTTAAGTATTGAAAGTGAATGGACAAAGAGATGGCCAAACTTAGAAAAGAGATGTTGGTGCAGTCCAAACCGGAACATTGCTCGGTAATTGGATCATATCTGGAGATCTAGATCTCGGATTTAGGTCCATTTTATATGGATGGAAAGGTAAGACATAGGCCTACAACTTTCATGAGGAACCCAAGATTTAAAAAGGCCGTTTTGAAGTCCAAATTGAAGGAACAACAAAGAAGTCCGAAGCTGTCCTGCAACCCAAACACTATTTAGTGTTCAGCCCATATCTTGAGTTCTAGAAGTCCAAATGACCTCATCTTTTTTTTGTTGTTGGAAAGCTGAGACAATTTCCTAGAACATTCCTGAGGATTCTGGAAAAATTATGATGTTAGCAATGACGTCTTGTTCAGACAAGAAGATAAGGATTGTCACCAAGTCAAGATGTGGCCACCCACTCATCAATTAGTCAACAAATCAATAGTTCCAAATTTTGGCCTATAAAAGGAGGCATTTACCATGTATTGAGGCATCTTGGTTTCCAGATCAAGATCATGCTCTTGCTTTCTCTTTTTGTATTGCTTATGTTTTGCTTTCATTAATATCAAGTTTATGCACTTCATTTTCTTTCCTTTACTTAGTTAACTTCTTTCTCATTTATGTTCTTATCTTGTTCATTTATGTTCCTTTCTTTCATTATGTTTAGCTAAGTTAATTATGTTAAGGTGAAAATGGTACACTAATGGTGTAAGAATAAGTATAATATAAACTTAACATGGACCTTAACGTTGGATACTAACATGTTTTATATTTGTTATCTTGTTCACTTTTAATACTTTGCTTGTTAAATGGTTAATCTAGATTTATGTTGTATAACACTTGGTACAACAAATACTTGGCACTTTCATAGCCCATACTGTATGGTATAACCGACACCTGAGCTATGAAAGGAACTTGATTTGTTGTTAACATAAGTTATAATCATGAATGCCTGCCAACATTTACAAGTATTAGCTTTATTCGAATAAGATAACTAATGTAATCATGTTAGCAATTTATAATATGATTGGAACCTCCTTTATGTGTGGTTTCCAATTGAGTAATACGAGTTTATATTATACTTGTTTGAAGTACCATTAGTGGATCCTCTAACCTTGATATTTGTTTTTATCATTGTTTAATCCTTACATCAATTTTACATCTCAAAGCTCTCTTTATTATTACTATTACTATTATTAATATTAGTACTACTACTACTACTATTATTACTATTATAATTATTATTAGTATTACTACTAATTGTTATTACTATTACTATTACTATTACTATTACTATTATTGTTATTATTGTTGTTGTGTTGTTATTTATAATTTATACAATTAACCTCTTTGTGGTTCGACCCCGGTCTTGCCAGGTTATTTATTACTTCGACACTCCTACACTTGGGAGAAGACATCAAGCTTCTGGTTGTATTACATGGTGAGGTTGCAACTTGCAGGCTCCAAATGCCTGGTTAGAGGCATGCCCCTTAAGGCTGTAGACTTGGGCGTTGGGCAAGCCATGGGAACTTACCCGCACCCCAGGCTATAGCCACGCGGCGGAAGGGCTAGTCGAGGCCCTATCATGCAGACACCTAGTGCAGGGCCTGCCCCTGCCTAGCCTTAGGCATTTGGGGCAGACCCACGCACCTGGCTACAACCCCAGGGTGAGCGAGTTTGCAGCCCCACTAGTCTAGGGTGTGCAGATCCACAAGGCAGGGTATGCAGCCCTACGAGCCTAGGGTCTACAACCCGTGAGCCTAGTGTGTGAAGACCCGCGAGGCAGGGTACACCTGGCACTAGGGTTGCCAAGCCAGGGCGTTGGGGCCAACCTCGTGCACTTGGCCACGACCTTAGGAAGTAAACACCTAGCGCGGTCTACCCAGCATTGGGCGTTGGGGGCAGTCCCGCGTGCCTGGCTATAGCCCTAAGGTGAGCGGGTCTACAGATGCACAAGCCTAGGGTGTACAGACATGCAAGGCAGGGTCTGCATCCCCAAGCGCCTAGCCAACATACCCTACTGCTATGGTCTGTTGTCATAGCCCTTAGGTTTAGAGACCCACTCGGTTGGATTGGCAGACCCCGCAAAGAAGAAAATTGAAAAAAATAATAACTATTATTATTATTATTATTATTGTTAATAATTTTTTCAAAAAACAATTATTAATGTATAAACTATGGCCAAGCAAGTTTGATCTTATTATTAATATGATAAATGTTATTATTTGTATTCTAATTATTATTATAATTATTGTAATTAAAAGTATTAATATTAAGAATAAAAGAAAATTGAAAAACAAATATAATAACAATTATCATTGTTGCTACCTAATTTTTGACCCATGTTTTGATAAATTTTCAAAAAAAAAAAAAAAAAAATAAGGGTTTACATGTGGCTATAACATAGAGCATCAGGGCTAATATTAAGGAAGCAATATGTCAGTGAGATAATTACTAAATCATATATATTAATGCAATATAAAATACTATAGATATATGATTTAATTCGTATTGGTTATAAAAAATAATTTCTGCAATAATTATTATAATATTTTTTTAAATAGCATGTATAGAGATTTTTTATAGAAGTTAACCTCTAGTCATATGCACTGGGCAGGAGAACATTTACAAGGATACAATTAAAAAAATGAGGAAACACAAGAAAACCTAAATCATCTCTACAGAGGCCGCGGCACACTGCCCCTCAGCCAAAGAAAAACACCAAACCTTTTCTTCTCCCCTCGCCCAAGCCCCTGCTCACAGTCCCTAACCTTGGCCAAAACCAAACAAACAAAACGGTCCTCCTTTATTTTTTGATTTTCTTCTTCCTGAGCCGCTGGACACAAGCTCCCTCCACTCACCAAAACCTCCCTCTCTTGGCCACTCCCTCATCTTCCTTCTCCCCTCAGCCACGACCTGACCTCATTAGAATCTCCCTCTCTTGGCCAAGACCTCCTTCCCATCACCATTTCACTTCATTTCTCCTATCTCCACCGCTCCTCTTGAATCGCTATCTTGGGTCAGCTCGTCAAGGCTGAAAGAAAACGGGTAGAGGGGTCCCTATTTTCCTTTCAACAGCAGACCTCTGCTTGCCTCATCGCCGACCAAAGAAGAAAGAGGGGTCGGCGAACTGTCCATTCCAGCTGGTTTCTGAGGCTAATCACTCCCCACTCTTCTTGCAATGATGCCTCTCTCTCATTTGTCCCTCCTCCCTCCTCCTTGTCGCCAGCCATCTGAAGTAGAGGAAAAGGTAAAACCAAAAAACGATCTGCAATGAAACAAATCTAAAAAGAAAGAAGACCGAGAACATATTTGCTTGCTGCGTTCCTTTTGTTTTGCAAGTCATCACTGGCGAGAAAGAGAAGAAAGGAGGAAGCCAAGCCAGATCCCCCCGTCCCCTATTATTTATTGTGGCGGCGCATGAACCCAGCATACGACCAATAGCCTAACATGTTTTTTAATGTTTTTTTTTTTTAAAAAAAAAATATTTGCACTTTCAAAAATGTGTTTTGGTATGGATTTATTAAACACAACAAAAAAAATTATTTTCTTGTATTTTTGAATTTTACAACATGTTTGTAAAACTCCAAAGGGTATTGGTCAATATTCTAAAAAATACAAAAATTTTATTTTGGGGGAATTCATCGTTAATGTTTGGATAAAGAAATCCTAAAAGGATGAATATCCAAAATATTATTGGGAATAACTTGTTATTATTTACTGTTAATATTTGGATAAAGAAACTCTTAATGGTAAATATCCAAAACAGTTTTCATGAAATAATAAGTCACCAAATCCTTGAAAGAAGCCTTGATTATAATTGAGGACATTTCAATTTTTGACTCCATGGTTTACGAGCCATGAGAGTATGAAACACTAAGGCAAAAATAGGCTTTTAAAACGCCCTAAATTTTCTTAGATTTTTAAATTTTTTTCCCTCCTCCTTGTGATTCATGAGTCGCAAATTCTTGAAATGCTAAGGGAAAATGAGTTTTTAAAGCACATGGAATCTCCTTGAATTTCTATCTTAATAAATTTAGTTTGAATCAAACACAGATTTCAAGAGATTTGCATTGGTTCTCCTTGGCATTGTGTAGATATATCGAAAAGTATGATCTATATTGGCCAAGGGTTCTTGCTTTTAGACTTTGAATTCAAATCCATTCATCATAGTAAACATATCCTAGAAAACTATTTATAAAAAACACCAACACCATAGCAATTATAAGGCAAATCAAACACCAAGCAACTTACTTTATGTAGGGTGTACTAGGGGTGTTAATACATTTCCTTTACGCAACCAGTCCATTGCCTTATAATCTATGAAAGACTAGTTAGGTTTTCTAGTTACCATAATACTAGGTGGTGACTCCCTTTTACAAAAAAAAAAAAAAAAATCAATCGAGGGTCGCCGCTCCACCGCGAGGGTGCAACAATAATTATTATTATTGTTAATAATTTTTTCAAAAAAACAATTATTATTGTACAAACTTTGGCTAGACAAGTTTGATATTATTATTAATATGATAAATATTATTATTTTTATTCTAAATATTATTATCATTATTTTAATTAAAAGTATTAGTATTAAGAATATAAGAAAATTGAAAAAAATAATAATAACAATTATCTTTATTATTATTGTTAAAAAAAATTGAAAAACATATTATTGTATAAACTTTGATTAGACAAGTTTAATATTATTGTTATTAATATGATAAAATATTATTATATGTCTTATAAATATTATTTTTTTAATTATAATTAAAAGTATTAATATTATAAATATTATTTTTTATATTATTTTTTATTATAATTAAAAGTATTAAAATTAAAAATAGTATTATTTGTGTTGTAAATATTATTATTTTTACTATAATTAAAAGTATTAATATAAAAAAAATAAGTATTATTAATATCATAAATATTATTATTATTATTATTAAAAAAAACAACAATAGATTTGATTTAAAGGATATGTAGAATTACAAATTATTATTAATATTATTATTATTATCATTAATAAATTAAAAAATATATATTATTACCATCGAAAAAAACTATATATTTTTTAAAATAAAATAACTTTAGATCCTGGCTGGGGCAGGACCTAGATAACTTTGAATTCAACATATTGCAGGATATAAAATAACCCTGAGTCTGGATGGATACAGGACCTAAAACAGGATCCAAATTTTTTATGAACATGAAAGATAAACACATGATGTAGCGCTAAACAAGCCACTAGTATATTCTAAAGAGGTAATGTGGCCACGCCCAGTTACTTTTCTCACTCTGCCTGCATTAAGCAATAAATCTTACATGCATTGGCGAGTGCAAAAATCTAATCGCTAAATTTTAAATTAGAATTAAGGTCTATTTAAAGAAACAAGATCAGTTGTGCGATGGAATCGGGCTTTAAGCCTCTTGAGTAATTGCATTTCCTAACGGGTGGAATACCATTCCTCATGTGAGTTAGCATGTACCTTTTCATTTTTCTTTTTCTGGGTGCAGGTGGCGGTGTGGTAGGAGGGAGATATTAAACTGTCTTCAGCAATTTTTAGCAAGTGTTTAATTTAATGTAGCCAAGAGATTTGAGAAGTTCAAATGCAGAATGACTAAGCATCTTCGTTGCCATCACATTGTCATTTCTCATTGCTGCTTCACCCTTACCCCCATATCCTTCAACTTTTGGTTATTATCTGTTCGTGGTTGCTGGAATTTATTTTCTACAGCTTTGCAGGTACTTTTGGTGAGAAGTTAACCAGCACTGTGAGGCAATTCTCTCCGCATTTAGCAGCAAAAATGAGACCTCCTCTGACGCAAGTCCTTTTGTTTACTATTGTTTTGTGCAGCATCTAGTACTTTGCTGTTTTATTCACTGTTTAGCATTGACAGATCTGTTATTCGTGAACGTCCATCGACGAAGAGAGCAATTTACATATGGTGGGTGTTTGTCATGGTTTTTTCTTCTGATACTTTAATACTGTCAGTCGATCTTTGCTTCTTTTAAAGCAATTTCAAACTCAAACCTTGTATGGTGAACCAAGCACCATTTTCTGTTAGCTGATTGTATTTGCTTTCTACTAATGTTCTGCAGTGAGTTTCATCCTTTTGGTACGACTCCTGTGATCTTTTGAGTACTGTTCTATGGCACTTGCCATTGGACTTCTTGGTTCGTTTCTTACTCTTATCTTTCACACTTTTTCTTCAAAATTTCACGTGCTCTTTGCTTAACACTCTCTCCCTCTCCCAGCCACTGCCCTGCATGCAAGTTTTAGAACATTTCGTGATGTTTGGTGCAGTTGCAGTGAGCTGTAGCATGAGCTTGTGGCATGTAAGTAATTCTGCTCTGGTTTGTATCTTTGAAGTTGGGCTTTTATTTTCTTTGCATGTACAAGTAAGAAGTTCGCCTTTGTATTGCTTTATAAGCATGATATTGATAGTAGTTATGAATTCTCCTTCAGGTTATTTGGGATTCTGCTGTGCTCTTATTGCCGCTACGATAAAAATTGTCCTATTACTAGTTTGGGGCCCTTATTATCATTGCTGCTTGTAGAGATACGCGTTCTTATTGCAAGATATCCTCCTTATTGGGAATGCTAGCTTGCAGTTATATTTTATCAGCACACGAACTCCATTAAAAATTCATTACATGTTTTAAATAGGTTAATTAATTACAATATTCAAAACGAGAACTAGTCTTACAAGTTTCATGACATAAATTAGAGATTTATTGATACATCAAGAGGAGACTTTAATAAATTTAATTCATAGGTAAGAGGGGCTCAATCCAACCTTATTTTATTTGGACCATGAATTTTCAACAACAAATCTGTCAATTATACAAGTTCTGGCCAGCCTTGTTTTTGTATTGTTTCCATATGCTTTGTGGATTTTATACTAATAATGAATTTACTATTGTGTGTGGAATCATTAATTATTTTCTTAATATATTAGGATATCTTATTTAATTTATTTTCATGTTAGGTGAGGAGAATACATGACAAGAATAAAAAAAAAATAACGAAAGAATCCAAGCTTAAAAGGAAACAAGCTGGTGGTGACAAAGTTTCTAAGAAGAATATTAATTGGCAACTTTTATTGTTTTTTTATAGTGATAGAAAGAAATTAATTGGCAACAAAGATGAACAATAAATACAACTTTTCCTTCCAAAAGAAGGATAAATAAAAAACTACAATTAAAATCCTTTTCTATCTTGAAAAATATAGAGGTGACAACTTCTCCCTTGATTTGTAGGATCATTGGGCAGCATTGTAGGCTATAAGTAAGCCTTATATCAAACTTGTATTATTTCTTTTTTTATTCTCCTCTCACAACAACATAAGGAATTAACTTATGAGTTTTATTTTTATTATTTTAGCTATAGTCAAAGGTTTATTTGGGTTTAAATAATATTTAATTCTTAGCTAAAATCTAAGACTTGTTTAAATCAATGTTTTGGGCTTATCGATATATGTTTTGGGTCAATTTTGTAAGTAGAGCTAATTTAGTCCATAAGAATAGATTCATTAAGACTATATTCTAATAGTATTTAATCTCTCTCTCTCTCTCTCTCTCTCTCTAAGCCTAAAATTTGAGAGTCATTGAATAATATCATTCTGAATTTTTAGCTTGTGTATAAGAGTGATTCTTGTATTAATTAGTTCATGAAAGAACTAAACCCACTTATTGAAGATTAAATAAATTCATGACATCATTTGATTTAATTTTGATAGTGCTGGTGTCTTGTGATAAACTTACATTATGTCACACTCTTACCAGACTTCTTTCGATTTTCGAGATCAGATCTCAATATTAATTGTGAGTTACATGATCACATGATCATAAAGTTCACATTATCTATCGTGTTAGTTTTCTACAAACTTCAGTAGTATCAAGTTTGCTTTTTGGCAAAGATCATTTGTTGATTTTGAGGCTTATATAACTACTTGTTCTCAATTTGGGCTTTTATGTTTATGTTGCTTTAAAGTAATTTTCTCTGAATGGACTGGAAATTCTCAAGCAAATGCTGCTAGTGTTACATATCTCCAATATATAATGCAAATTGTCTAGGCTTCATTAGTAAAGCGAATTGTTTCCATTTGTAACCACCAATATTTGTAGAAACATGAACAAAGATAGGGAAAATAGTAGCATTTTAGAATTGTTAGATGGATGAGCTCTCAAGGTTCTATATTGTTTAGAAAGGTGCATTTTATGTAAAAAGAGATATTTTCTATAGATTGTCCATTTTATATCATATAAAGTAATGATTTATTATATTTCTATGTTTCGTTGTGAAATTATTGATATTGTAATATAACAGAGGATTAAATTAATTACAATGATTCATTACATCAAAAGTATTATATAAAAAGGAAGTTATATAATAAATCATTACATGATTCAAATTTTGAATCCAATAAAGGAATTTGTTAGCTAAGGATATAAAGCTATGGATGCTTCTACTATTTCACGATACTGTTGGTAGCTTTACTTGCACAAATCACATTATTTTCCTTTACAGCAGTCAGTCCAAGACCTCAGTAAAAGTTTTGTGAAGCTAGCTGGCACCAATTGGTGCTACCTAAGTTAACAAAGTGAGCACCAATTCGGTGCCACTTGTAGCACCAATTGGTGTTATTGTCTTTTGCAAGATAAAGGCAAGGAAGCTTGCTTATAAATAGGTAGTGCATCCTTGCCTTATGTACACTATAAGAGAAAAACAAGAGAGAAAAAGAGTAGAGTGAGAGGGGGAAAGTAATCCCATAAAATTATTAGGTATTCGTGAGGAGAGTAAGTGAGGTGTTTTCTCCTAGTAATAGAAATATTTCAGTTGTTCTCTTATTAGTAGAGAGATGTTGTAATTCCCACATTACTTAGTAAAATCCTTCTATACTTACTTGTGGACGTAGCCAAATTTGGTGAACCATGTAAATTCTTGTGCATCTAATTTCTCATTTTATCCTATCCCTTGCCTTTTATCTTATCGGGTTTGCATGTAAGTATCCTAACAGTGGTATCAGAGCCTTCTTGGTTGGTGTTGTTAACACACAAAAGTTATTCGTGTATATGGTTACTATTCACGTATACGGCACTATTCACCCATACAGTACTGTTCACATACATTACTGTTGATGTATATAAAAAGTTAGTGCGGTGATTGAATACAGTTTAGGAAATTCTATCTAAATAGGAGATTAGGTTTTAAGCGGGACCATTTGTAACCCCTCCAATCTTTCCTAGGAACTTACCTATTATTCACACGATACTATTTCTATATATGTTACATATCTGTGAAGCAGTGATAGCTAAATAGATCACGGTGAATAAAATGGCAGTAAAGTACGAGATTGAAAGGTTCAAGGGGAGCAATTTCTCACCGTGAAAAATGAGAATCAAGGCAATCTTAAGAAAAGACAATTGCTTGGCAGCAATTAGGGATCAGCCCGCAAAGATCAATGATAATGCAAAATGGAATGAGATGGATGGCAATGCTATAGCTAACATACATTTAGCATTAGCTGATGAAGTATTATCAAGTGTGGCAGAGAAGAAAACAACTAAAGAGATATAGGATACTCTGATAAAGCTATACGAATCCAAGTCTTTACACAAAAAGATTTTCTTAAAACGGAGACTTTATACCCTTTGAATGGCAGAAACCACGTCTGTGACTAACCACATCAACACAATAAGAACTCTATTTTCACAACTTACCATGTTGGGTCAACAAATAGAGGAAAATGAATGTGCAGAGCTTCTACTTCAAAGTCTTCCTGATTCATATGATCAACTCATTATCAACTTGACCAATAATATCCTCTCAGACTATTTAGTCTTCGATGATGTTGCAGTCGCTATCTTGGAAAAAGAAAATAGGTGCAAAAACAAAGGAGACAGAAACAATTCAAAACAAGCAGAGGCGTTGTTGATGTCAAAAGGAAGATCAACGGAACGTGACTCCAGTGGGAGTCAAAGACAGGGGAGGTCCAAATCAAGAAGTAAAAAGACTCTGAAATGCTATGATTGTGGCAGAAAAGGGCACTTAAAAAAGGATTGTTGGTTTAAAAAGGGTATATAAAACACTCAGAGTTATCAAAACCTCAAGGATATGTTACAAGCACCTCAGAAGATATGGAGGTTTTATATAGTGAAGCAGCGACAGTCTCTACAGATAGAAAAGAGCTCATTAAGGTTTGGTTAATGGATTCAGGAGCAATATGGCATATGACTCCTAATTGGGATTGGTTTCATACATATGAACCCATCTTTGAAGGCTTAGTGTTTATGGTTAATGATCATGCTTTAGAGATTGCCGGCATTAGCACCATCAAATTGAAGACGTATGATAGATCAATTCACACTATTTTAGGAGTGCGACATATGAAAGACTTAAAGAATAATCTTTTGTCCATAGGACAATTTGATAGTCTTAATTGTATGATTCGAACAGACAATGAAATCATGAAAATTGTCAAAGGAGTGTTGGTGGTTTTAAAGGCAAGAAAGATAGTTGCAAACTTGTTTGTGTTAATGGGAGAAACACATCATAAGGTAGAAGAGTCAATCGCATTAGCTAGTCCTGCAGAAGAGAAGACGATGATGTGGAATAAAAAACTAAGTCACATGTCAGAGAAAGGTTTGAAAATTCTCTTTGATCAGAAGTTACTCCCTGGGCTTACAAAGGTTACTTTACCTTTATGTGAGCACTATGTTACAAGTAAGCAACACAGGTTGAAGTTTGGCATATCAACAACTAAGAGCAAATGCATCTTAGACCTGATTCACTCTGATGTTTGGCAAGCAGCAGTTGTATCATTAGGAGGAGTAAGATACTTTGTATCATTCATAAATGACTTCTCCAGGAGATATTGGGTGTATCCAATTAGAAGAAAGGCATATGTGTTCGCAGTCTTTAAAACATTCAAAGCTCGAGTAGAACTTGAATCTGAAAAGAAGATCAAGTGTTTGAGGATTGACAATGGAGGAGAATATACTAATGATGAATTTGATAACTTCTGTCAACATGAAGGTATTAAAAGGCAATTCATAACGACATTCACTCCATAACAAAATGGAGTGGTAGAGCGGATGAACAAAACTTTATTAGAAAGAATAAGATCAATATTAAAGGCTGCAAGTCTAGGAAAGTCATTCTGTGCAGAAGCAGTCAATACCACCTGTTATGTGATAAATCGATCTTCATCAACTACAATTAAGCTGAAGACACTGATGGAGATGTGGACTGGAAAGCCAGCTGATTATTCTCAATTGCATATATTTAGAAGTCCTGTGTAGGTGATGTACAATACTTAAGAAGTCAATAAGCTGGATTCAAAATCCAGAAAATACATATTCATGGGATATGCTGATGGAGTGAAAGGGTATCGCTTGTGGGATCCCACTGCCCACAAGGTAGTCATCAACAAAGATGTCATATTTGTAGAAGATAAAATGCAAATGGAAGAACATAATAGCATTTTAAATGAGACTATAGCAGTCTAGGTGGAAAATACTTAGAATCATACTTTTTTCTGAAGTTGTACCAGAGTATGAAGAACAAGAACAAATAGAGTCTGAAACTTCTGAAGTTCGATGGTCAACTCATGAAAGAAGACCATCGTCATGGCACTCAGAATATGTTACTGAGAGCAACATTGCATATTATCTTCTAACATAGGATAGAGAGCCATCAACTTTCCATGAGGCTATCAAAAGCACAGATGTATCTAGGTGGATGACAGCAATGCAAGAGGAGATTGAAGCTCTACACAAGAATAACACTTGGGATCTTGTTCCGCTACCACAAGGAAGAAAGGCCATTGACAATAAATGGGTTTACAAGATAAAACATGATGGAAATAATCAAGTGGAGCGGTATTGTGCAAGATTGGTGGTGAAAGGATATGCTTAGAAAGAAGGAATAGACTTCAATGAGATATTTTCCCTGATGGTACGACTTACTACAATCAGAGTAGTCTTAGCGATGTGTGCTATATTTTATCTTCACTTAGAGCAATTAGATGTGAAAACTGCATTTCTTCATGGAGAACTTGAAGAAGAAATTTATATGCTCCAACCAGAGGATTTTGCTAAAACAGGCAAAGAGAACTTGGTTTGCAGGTTGAACAAATATCTATACGGTCTCAAATAGGCGCCGAGGTATTGGTACAAGAGATTTGATTCCTTCATAATTAGCCTTGGGTACAACAAACTTAGTTTAGACCATTGTACGTACTATAAGAGGTTTGAAGAAGATGATGATTTCATCATTTTGCTGTTGTACATAGATGACATGTTGGTAATAGGCCCCAATAAATATCGAGTCCAAGAATTGAAGGCACAGTTGGCTAAGGAGTTTGATATGAAGGACTTGGAACCAGCAAACAAGATTTTAGGGATGCAAATTCATCGAGACAGAAGTAAGAGGAAGATTTGGCTTTCTCAAAAGAATTATTTGAAGAAGATCTTGTGACGCTTCAACATGCAAGATTATAAGCCAATTCACACCCCACTTCCTATTAACTTCAAATTATCATCAAGTATGTCTCCTAGCAATGAAGCAGAGAGGATGGAGATGTCTCGAGTATCGTATGCATCAGCAGTGGGAAGTTTAATGTTTGCCATGATATGTACAAGACTAGACATTACACAAGAAGTGGGAGCAGCTAGTCGATACATGGCAAATCTTGGTAGAGAGCATTGGAATACCATTAAGAGGATCTTGAGATATATCAAGCGTACCTCAGATGCCGCATTATGTTATGGAGGATCAGAATTTACTGTTAGAGGTTATGTTGATTTAGAGTTTGCTTGCGACCTTGAGAAAAGAAAATCCACTATAGGCTATGTGTTCATAATTGCAGGAGGAGATGTGAGCTGGGTCTCTAAACTTCAGACTATTGTAGTATTATCCACAACAAAAGCGGAGTATATGGTAGCTATACAAGATTTTAAAGAAGCAATATGGATGACGAAACTTATGGAGGAGCTCGGGCACAAACAAAAGAAGATTCTTTTGTATTGTGATAGTCAGAGTGCCTTGCATATTGCAAGGAATCCAGCGTTTCATTCAAAAACAAAACATATAAATGTTCAATATCACTTTGTTCGCGAAGTGGTGGAAGATGGACGTGTGGATTTTTAGAAGGTTCACATAAAGGAAAACCCAGCAGATGCTTTGACCAAACCAGTCAACAGTGACAAGTACATATGGTGCAGATCCTCTTATGGCCTAGTAGAAACGTAAGCAGCATAAAGATGGCAAGTATAAAAAGGATAGAAGAATCATAAATGATCAAGTGTGAAGACTTGTGTTGCTACCCAATTTTTGCCTCATATTTTGATAAATTTTCAGAAAAAACCAAAAAATAGCAAAAAACAATGAAAACCCCAAAAAATGCATTTTGATATATTTGCATCATTTTTAGCATTTTCAACGTCATCTTAGAAGAATTTAAATTTTCAAAGGTATTTTGAACGCATTCAACTTTTAACGCGTTATTTTTACAATCACTAATTTTTTGAGTCGACGTTGATATTACTCGCTTTAAAAAAATACAAAAAAAAAGAGAAAAGAAAAGAAAAAGAAAAGGTTAAGGGACTAGTTTGGAAACCCTAGAATATTTCTTCTATAAATACTATGCTACAGTGAAATAGAAAGAGAGAAAAATTTATTCCAGAGGAGAAAAATTGACCCGGGGAAATTTTACATAGGGAAAAAAAAACCCTAAAAGCCTAATCTCTCACACACGGCAGCCACCCCTCAAAGGAAACTTAACTCCCAGCCAATAAAAGCCAGTCGGCGGCCCTTAGCCTTGAAAAAAGAAAGCCATAGCCGATCCCCCAGCCAACCACGAACTACCCAAACCAGCTTTCTCCATCTTCACCGATCTGTTATCCTCCAACTCACAGAATAAGAGCCACCATTTCCAATCTCTCATAAAAATTTAAGAGAAATGCCTGGCCTTGAGGTTTTGAATCGGGAGCTTTTGCTCCCAAACCAGAGCAGCCACTAATCTTCTCCCTGTAGCAGCTCCTCCCCCACACACGGCAGTGGCCATGGACGGCTTGTGGATCAGCCACTGAACTGCTCTCTCAGCCAGCAGCGGCGGTCAGTCCCTTGAGTTGATCCCCCCCGAGTCTCATCGTCACGTGTGCTGAGGCGCCACCGGCCACGATAGCTTCTTCTCCGATCTTTAACCATTGAGATGGCAACACGCAACGGCGGCGTTGAACCTAGAAGAAGAAAGGAAGAGCAAAAAATTAAGAGGAAGAAGGAAGACCGAGACAGATCTGAAAAAGAAAAAGAAAACTAAAATCAAATGCTTATTGCGATTTTGGGTGTTTTTGCAGGTCAAGGCGTTACTGCCGGCAGGAATGGAAGAGGGGAGGAGGTTTTTATAGGCCCCCCCTGTTTCTGGGTTGTTTTCTCACGGCGGCGCGTGAACCCACGCGCCATTAGTGGCGGCAGCGCGTGGACCAGACGCGCCGCACTGCTTCCACAATTCCTGAGGGCCTCCTCTGCAGTTCCTGGGTTCTTGAGGGACCTTTTCATAATTTTTACATGTTTGAATATGTATTTAAATGGCTATTAAATGTTTTTAGTTTATGTTATGTTGTAAAAACATTGTAATAGAAAAACATAGTAAAAAGTGACGTGGAAGTGCGTGTTTGTATTTTTATTTATTTATGTTATTAAATTATAAAAATAAAAAAGAAAAAAATTAATGGTTTAATTTGAATATGGTTAAATATCTCAAAGGAAAAATAAAATCAAGTTGTATTTTCCATGAAAATGTAAGAACAAGTTTCTACATATATTATGGGATTTAATAATTGATTTATTAAAGCCTTAAGTATTTGATTAATATTTCAAATTTTCAAATCGCATCAAACTACAAAGCAGCTTACCTCAGGTAGGGTGTGCTAGGGGTACTAATATCTTCCCTAGCTACAATCAGTCCCTTACCCTCGAATCTCTGACAACGACCAGTACATTTGGGTTTCCTAGTGACCTTTGATTAAATACTAGGTGGCGACTCCTAAGACCCCAAATCAAGCAAACGAATGAAAAATCACCAACAATCGTCGTGCGGGTGACATGCGACAACTTGATTAAATCATCAAAGTCTTCAAGTAGGAGAATGTGAAGCTAGCTGGCACCAATTGGTGCTACCTACTAGCACCAATTAGTGTTGCCTAAGTCAACAAAGTGAGCACCAATTCGGTGCCACTTGCAACACCAATTGGTGGTCTTGTCTTTTGCAAGACAAAGGCAAGGAAGCTTGCCTATAAATAAGTAGTGCATCCTTGTCTTATGTACACCATAAGAGAAAAACAAGAGAGAAGAAGAGGAGAGTGAGAGAGGGAAAGTAATCCCACAAAATTATGAGGTATTTGTGAGGTGAGTAAGTGAGGTGTTTTCTCCTAGTAATAGAGAGATTTCAGTTGTTCTCCTATTAATAGAGAGATGTTGTAATTTCCACATTACTTAGTAAAATCCTTGTATACTTGCTCTTGGACGTAACCAAATTGGGTGAACCACGTAAATTATTGTGTGTCTAATTTCTTATTTTATCCTATCTCTTGCCTTTTATCTTGTTGGGTTTGTATGCCAGTATCCTAACAAGTTGAACAAAGATTAGAGAGAGAGAGAGAGAGGGGGGGTTCCTTCTGTTAAGTAATGCAATTCCTATAAGGGAGAATCATTTTGATATGCAAGGAAAAATATTGGAATCGATCGAGCTCTTTCGATAAAAGGTAATATGACAGGAAAATTAGGTTACAAAGATCTGTTTGCTCACTTCCATTCTCAGTACAAATGGCACTCAATGAGCTTCCCAGTTGGCTTTCATGTGTTTTCCTCTCATCTCATTTCCACCAGCACAAGCATGAGCTTTTAGCTCCTTTTCTGTATTGTCCATCGATCTTTCTCAAAATCAGCATGGTTGATGTGCTGTGAATGATTCAAAAATCAGCAACAATAATTTTAACAAAAATAGATGAAGGATGGGTCTGGTTGTGTTGTCTTTCTTTTGGTATTTAGACTGGATTATAGTAATTTTAAGGTAAATAAGATAGAGGATATACTAGAATGATACTTTGATAAGTCGATCTGGACGCCATAAAGATCAATCTAGGATTTCGACGCCACACTCTTTGTTATTGAAGAGTGATAAATCAAGTAGGGTTCTTTACAAAATCAATTTGGAAGAACAACTTTTAATTCTCTTAATTAAGTTTCAAATCTTGGCCAAAAGTGTTTATTACATATTCTTATACTATATTTATAATTGGAACATCCCTCCAAAGTAAACATAAGCAGACCAAATTTAAAACAACTATAACTTTTTACATAAAAGTCCAATGCAATCATGGTTGGACAATTTAGAAAGATCATGTTCTGAACTTGAATTTCCCCTAAATAAATCTTGTTATCACATGCAATGAATGATTTCAAATTCGGGTTCAAATTCATCTATTGTCATGACCGTAAACAACATTAATTCCTTCACTTATTTACATTATCAATCCAAATTCAAGTAGCTCAGCATCAAAAGAACCATTAAGGGCTTTTCCCATCTCCAAGTTCCAATTGTAGGCAAATAAGCACCCTTGAACAAATTTCAAACTGATTGCTAATTTTTAACTCCGATGCAGCTTCAATCATTCCGATTTGATTCGTCAAGGCTCATTGTAGTTGTTTTGCTCTCGTTCTTGTCATTGGACCATCTGAATCCTCTTGTATACTAGATTTAACTTTACGAGATGAATTATAATTCTCATGGTACACATCAATGGTTGTAATAAAATATAGACGTGTGGCAGGTCCCCTTGCCTAGCTTTACAACGTGATCATATGATTATGCTTCTCACTTTATAAGAGACAAAAGAGAAGAGACCAACCACCGTTCTCAAATATTTTTAATTTGTTTCATCCATCGACTTGACAGCACATGATTATGCAAGGGGAGCGATAATATATATATATATATATATATATATATATATATATATATATATATATATATATATATATTAAAAAAAAAAAAAAAAAGGTTGAAGAAGCTCGATAGGATGCCCATCCGAGTTACCGTTCTTTCTCTCTGTATCCTTCCTTTCTTTTCTATTTCTCACCTCGTCTTTCTTCCTTTATTCAAGCTTCACCAAGCTGTAGATCGAGTTCCAACCGAGCTCGAATTCTAGTCTGATCAAGCTACTTTAATTTATTTTAATTTATTATTTATGAATAATAATAATATACATGATACTATTTATAAATAGTATTTTTTACCTCTATTTCTCAAGATATTTTTCAAAATATTTTACAAATCATTCGCTAGGGAAAGTTTATTTATAAATAGTATTTTTTTACCTCTATTTCTCAAGATATTTTTCAAAATATTTTACAAATCATTCGCTAGGGAAAGTTTATATGATAGACACACATGAGATTAGCCTGCATTGCACGAAGGAAGAAAAATGTTAATATGTATGAATTGATATAAATATTATAGAGTTAGTTTGCTTCACGACATCTATTATACTCATTACTCGCACTCTGGCAATAGCTCGACTTGTCCGAAAGCAATTCTCTTTGGACATATTGAATTCTCTCTCATTTTTTTTTTCAATTTTTGGACAAGACCTCTTCAACTATTTCTCAGAGTCCCAGTTAAAAACATCTTATTTATGGTTTTTGAAAGGATTGAAAAAAGAAAGCCAACTTTTCATTAAACATTGAGTAGGGTCAAGGGTGCCGGATGTTAAAGGCATGTGTCGCTGGCTGCATGAAAATGTTGGTGAGAGAATCATCTAAGTATTACAGCACTAATTAATGCCTTGTTTGATATACTGTTGATGTTTGGTTGGAATGTTAAGAAGTTGTTTTTATTAAGTATAAAAAGTGATTTTCAAGTTTATTTATATATTTTATCATAAACAGAATATAAATATACCCCCAAAAAAATAAAATAAAAAAATACGATTGCTTTAACATGGGACACACACACACTGGGATATGGATCTTGTTGAACGTAAAGGGCTAAAGAGTATATCAAAAGCAAAAACCACAGATCAAGGAATTAATTCTTCAAAAAGAAAGATAAAAGAAGAAATATAAAAACTGAAGAAAAAAAAAAGGAGGAGATGACGGTGTCTACTGGCTCTGCTCTGTGAAAGGAACGCTGTTAGAACTTGGATTCACAGGCTGCCCATGTTATTTCGGCCTCTTTCAAGCTCAGCCATGTGCACGACAAATCTCTCTCTCTCTCTCTCTCTCTCTCTCTCTCTCTCTCCCCCCAGCTGCAGCAGCAGCATAATTCCCTTTACAGCTAAAGGGCTGATACCGATACGGCCCTTTCCTTTATGGGGAGATAATCCCTCATTCTCTGCCATGTCCACCAATGAATAAACCTTCCTGTTCTGAAACTTTGAGACGATGAGAAAAGGGAAAGGAGGGTGTACAAGACGATGAGTCCCGAGACATAGAAGGAGTCGAGAAGAAGAAGATACATGGAGCATTTCATGATCTGGGCTCAAGCTATAGCCACAGCATGGGGCTTCATGTTATTAATAGGTATTATGTGCTGTTGTCTCAGCGCTAGACCTCGTCAACCTGGAGACAAGAGCAGTGGAAACGGTAGTTGCACTTGTGACGGTGGTTATGCTGGCGTTTGATTCTTCTTCTTTTTCAATATTACAAGCTCTAATTCCTCCCCGACAAATTGTATTGAGTTTCTTCTCTTCTATTCTTGAATTCATTCTCATGCTTTCCTTTCCCTGAATCGGATTAGTTAGGAGGTTGCTGCAGTGTACGTTTGTGAATAGAACAACACTTGTTTTGACATTTATTTATGTAATTATCAATAGAAAGATATTTGCCTTTAGTTTTATGTAATTAACAGACGACAATATTCTCTAATTAACATATATATATATATATATATATATATATATATATATATATATATATAATCTGATGTTTTGTTTCCATTAAGAATTGAAAAATATTAGAAATCTTCAAAATATTATTGTTTGCTACTAGTCATTTTCTCGCATTGCATTTTTTTATTATTTTAAAGCATATAAATTAGATGGTTATATCATGTATGTACTGTCATATTTTTTTTAGATGCATATTAAAACACTACTAGAAAATTAACAAATACAAATAATAATATTGATAAAATTTATTCTATTATTATATTACAGTAACATTTATTGATGAAATATTTCTTCAATGTGTCCCTTGATATATATCAATAGAAACACATTTGGAAATGAAGATATGAAAAAAAAAATGATGTGTCATTATTATAAATAAAATTATTGACAAAATAAACTTATCGCTAATAACCATTGGTAAATCCATCAATAGTTTTTAAGTTATAACTTGTGATATAGAATTGTCTCTTAAATTGCTAATTTGAGATTTAAAGAAAAGTTTGCAACTTTACCCAATAAGAATTTTATATTAAAGAACCAAAATTATATATAATCCATCACCTTCATTCTATGTCTATAACGAGATATGAACAAAAAAATATAAATTATAACAAATTTGATTAATCATTTGAAGAGTTTACAAGTTCAATCAAGAATTTAGTATAAGAATCACTCAACAACACAAAGAGAAAATAGGTATACAATATTGTAATCTAATTTTTAACCCTTTATTTTTTTTATATTTTAAAAATTAAAAAAAATCCAAAAATATATTGTTTCAGTAGTTTTAGTTAATTTATTATTTTCATCATTTTTTATTTAATTTTTGTGTAAAAATCTTGAAAACCATAAGACAATACAAAATAAAAAAATAAAAACAATAGCTTGGGTTTGAAATTGGGCCAATAACTTAGCATCATTGGCGAAAATTAAGTTTAATTTCATAATTTAATTGCAATAGAGCCCAATTTGGACTTGAAACAGAGGTGAGTGATGCTCCCATAAATTGAAATCAACATGGCTGCATTTTTTCCAATTTTGGATGGTCGAACAGGTCATCATGGTACTGGATTCATATTTGATGTTCCCATAAATATGAACTTTGTCTTGATACAGAGGGGAAAACAAATTAGGGATCAAGTAAACCATATTCCGCTTCATTTATTACTGCACCGCGTAGCCTCTCAAAATTCGAGAGGTAGGATTCAGCATGTGGGATTGTTTTCCTGAAGAGAGATCAATAACAAGCAAATGCAGATCACCAGAGGATATGTCATCTCATATTTCATCATCCCACAATTCTTCAAGACTTTTGTACGGACTATTAGTTTCGTGGACGGCGAAATCCCCTCGGAGGAGCCTTTGCTGCTTGACGCATCCACCAGATAGTTAGTAGATAAATTTATAAATATTCCTCAGAGCGGCTTACAAGTATATAATCTTACCTGGTGGATATCTGTAAATTTTGAGAAGAGATCTGGAGGGATTTGCCAATCAAATAAGCTCAAGTTTTCCTTGCTCCTTGATTCATTTACACTCTTTGGAAGAACACTGTGACCACTCTGAATACCCCAGCGAAGAGCTACTTGTGCAGGCGATTTGTTAAGTTTTTCAGCAATTTCAACCAGCACCGGTTCCTTTAAGATTTCTCCTTTAATCCAAGATCCTGGAGAGCCCAGAGGGGCATACGCCTGCAAGAGAGATTTTATTCACACAATTCGAATATTGAATCTTACCAAACAAAATGATTCTAAGGATAAAATCCAGTGATAAAAGACTGTCTAGAGTATTACCGAGAGATGAATTCCAGTTGATTTGCAAAAATAGTGAAGAGCAGGCTGCTGCCAGACTATGTGGCACTCAACCTGATTAACTGCAGGTGGCACTTTAGCATACGTAACGAGGTCTTGTAACTTTTTAGTGGAGAAGTTGCTGACACCAATCGCTCGTGCCTGACCTGATGCATACAAGCCCTCCATTGCAGCCCACGTCTCTTGAAGGCATAAAGGTGCCATGACTTCAGGGTCCCATCCACTTGAGCCTGGCTTTGTCCGAAATGGCCAATGAATCTGTAAAGCAAGGCCATAGTTTAGAATTTACTGTCAGTTGGTACATTCTACGTTGTGCCAATTCTGATTTCAGAATTCTAGACAATAGTCTTCGTTGTCATTGAAGGATCATGTGTCGTCACGATTTGCGAATATAAATGAATGCATAATAGATGTTTACAAGATATAAATCAATATAATCAAGTTGCAGATCTTCTAAACTCTTGCTCAGTGCCCTTGATACATCTTCAGGAGCTTGGTCACTGCACCTGAAAAATTCATAATAGTAATCATGACATGATTGTTCAAGTAAAGACGGCTTTAGGCCAATATCAGGGTCCTAAACTAAAGATCATGCATACTCTTAACTCCAAAATTTGATTGTGATCAGTAATACTAAGAAAGCAATTTCAGTCAGAGACCAAATCAAGAACAGTAAACAGCAGAGAAATATAATGAAGTACCAGAGCTTAGATGTGATGAACATCTCACTGCGTCCCACTACCCCAGTGCAAAACAGCTCCTTCAACGCTTTCCCTATCTGCATTACATTAACACAAGGCAGGAAATATCTCCATTTTCTTACAAAGGCCCAAAAACAGGAACGACAACAAATATGTTGCAGGTGTCTTCAAACTGGTGTTACAGAAGGTAATTCATTGGCCTCGTATTACATGAAAGTAAGAAATGGTTACCTCCTTTTCGTTACCGTAGACTTTAGCACAGTCAATATGCCTGTAGCCGGCCTGCACAGAGTTGGAACCAAAATTAGTACATATTCAGTGCTAATATTGAATAGTTTGGAAACAAGGTATGGAGTTGATTGCAAGAAAAGGAGAACCTTGACAGAAGACTTGACAGCTTCAGCAACGACATCAGGTGGGGCTTTCCATGTCCCTAGTCCAACAGATGGGATCTTGGCACCTGTATTCAGATCAAAATATAGAGGTCCATGTATCTTTTCCTTTTCCATTTTCTTCTGCTACACGCATATAACTCTAAAAATATTTTGAAACAAAGTATCAAATATGGATTTGCTCCTTTTGAAGTGGACGTTTTTGGAGGCAATTAACTGAATACGATGTACCAGGGGAGGAGAGACCAGGTCTTTAGTGGTCAGTTATGCCCAAAACACAGGGAGAAAAGTAAATTTCTTGATGCATTGAGTGAATGGATGGATGGATGATCTCATTCCTAGATCTTCACGGCAAGAAAACTGGATCTCCACATGATGACAAATATGAAAATCTTGACATTTTCCTTTTCTGAAGAAGAATACCCGTGTAGCTGAGCTCTGAATTATAGCATTAGAGAGTTAATTAGATTCAGAAAATACTTTCCTTACTGCCTTAAAACCACCAAACGTAATTTTGGGACAGCTTATCAATGTAGAAGATATGGTATCAGGAATTCCTACAGCCTACCCACCACCGTTTCAAAACTGGGCTCCTTATGAGTAGGAAAGCGCTTCTAGAAAACAAACGCAAAGCTAAAAAGTGCATGTGTTTGATTATCGGAGTCAGAGTTGCCGGCAGATTCCGAGTCTTCATGCAAAACTATTCCCCAAGTAAAGAGTAATGCTAATCTTACTAGATATTCTTTTCCCCAAATACCTCACGCATTGGATAAATGGATCTCGCTAGCTAAATTGGATTGAAAATTTCCAGTAAGTGAACGATAAACCAGGCATAAAACATGTAAATTGGGTCCAAAGTTTTTGCAGAACCAATTCTGTTAAGCAATAAGATTGTACGTGTATCAAGACTTACTCTAGCACCTATTTGCATACTTAAGAAAAAAAAAACAATTGGGAGATAAACAGACCCGACTGAAAGAATAATCAGATCACCGAATCATGATCACATTTGAGTCTCACATCTATTACTTGACAACAGTTTATGAAATAGAACTTGCACCCTATCTACCATTCTCGTATTCCTGACATGAGTTTCAATACTAGTTCCTTCATCAACATGATCCAGGTCCAGAAGTAAGAACATTTCAAGAGGAAAAACTAAATCACTACAGTAACAGCACGCAGATATCACCATTAGCGGCATACACGGGCGAATCCAGAAATGGTTGTGTCTTGTTCAAAGAGTTACTTCTCCACAAAGTTCTTGACGTTCTTCAGCCATAACAAGTATTCTTTGGTATCTTTGTTAGCCATGTAATCAAACAAAACATTTGTTACGCTAGGTTTGATGCCTCTAATCTCGAGATACTTCAGGAAAGCATTCTGCAGATTCTCATCCAAATCGCTGCCAAAGGAAAACAAAGTCAAAAATTAACAAAAAGAGAATCCACTAAAGGATTGAAATCCACCAAACGTCCCACTTTCTGAACATAATGAACTTACTTAAAGTCAGGTCCTTCATATGCAAGTTCATCAGAATTTTCCAGGGTTTTTATTGACAAGCTATCAATAGAAATCTCATCAAGGAAAGCAGTGATGCAGAACTCCATATACTGACCGCTTCCCTTGGTAATACTCACAACCAACGGAATGCTAGAGACATCTGCGTCCTTGGCATCATCATCATCATCATTATCATCATCATCTGAAATACTAGGCATGTCGACTTCAATTTTGATGGTTTCATCTTGGAACTTTCTACTTAGCAAAATAGTCCTCTCTCCAGGATTATCTTTAATTTTGAAGGGAAACTCATTCGAGATATCCTCTACCTGTTTACGCAATCATTAAAATATGTTCATGTGTCACTAAAAACACAAGTTCTAATTAAATAAAATTGTTATTTCTCATCAAGATTTCAGAATTTATTCTCCATCAGCACAAAGCTTGAAAATTCAAGAGTTATAAAAAAAAATACGCAAAATCCCTCTCAAGTAAAAAATTATAAAAGTACTAAGCAGACAAAATTCAAAACCACATTTAAAAAAAAAAAACTATATAATTTACGTTCAGCATAGCTAACCAAAAATCATACCATCAAATAAGAATCAAACATAAAATAGGCAAATAAAAATAAATTTGGTGAATAAAGTTTAAAAAAATGGAGAAAGAAACTGACATCGTGGGGTTCCTCGGCGCATTCGATCTCAGTTGCGAGGACTCGAATGAGATTCTCATCACCGGTTGGTTTCAGCGCGGTGGCAGCTGTTGAGAAATGCGAAGATGGAAGAAAGTCTCGGAGGTTTTCAACGGAGAGAACGGCGGGGATAGCTCTGTGGAAGGTTCTGGGAGATCCCACGGCGCGGATAGCGAGAGGCAAGAAGGATTTCGAGGCTCGGCGAAGTACAGAGTTGAAGGCCATTAATAGAGATTTTGATTGAAGAGAGAAGTGGCTCTGGCTGAGTGAGAAATGTTCGGGTTTAAGTTTATAAGTTTGTTAGGGTTTTGGCAACCTCCTTTATACAGAGAGGGTTTTGGGGGTTAGTTTGGCGTCTCGGTATCTCTCCTCTGTTTGGGATTTGCTATGCTATTATTCACTTCACTTCTAGGCATTTTGATCAAGGTTCTTAATTCTGTTTTATTTTTTTAATAGGAATAAAATATTTCTATTTTACAGTATTTTGTGCCATTTTAAAATTGTACTCTATATATACACACACACACACACACACACACACACACACACATAATTCAAATACAAAATAAATTAATTATAAATTATATAATATAAATACAATATCAAACAAATATAATTTTAAAATTTAAAATATTTCTACATTGTTAAGATTAAATAAATCTTTAATTTAAAGTAATTCAACTTCAACAAAATATCAAAATATTTTGAAATTAAAATGTCTTAACACAAATATTTTAAATATAAAGTTAGGTCAATGTTATCAAGGCTAATGACATATAAAGCTTCCATTGTTTTGCTCAAATTTCTACAAATATAAACTTGAAAAAAACAACATGAATATAAACCATATATATTAGTGATAAATATAATTTTAAAAAATTAATATCATTGTTAATGAAAATAGTAATAATAATTTTCAATATTTTTATTAATATTATTTTTATTGAAAATAGTAATGAAAAAGAGTTTTTTTATACTTGGATGATTTAATTAATCAAATTGAACCAGGTTCAATTTGATTCAATGACTTTTCAAGACCGGAAAGGAACATATGAAATGAAACCGGAATATTCTAAATAGAATTTAATCAAAATATCCAGAACGGACCAAGATTTAAAATGAGATGAAAATTATTCCGTTTTGTTTTATTTTTTGAATTGATATAAAATATTTCGATTATTTCGAACAAAATAAAATTGAATTAACAACCCTGATTTTGATTGCTTAAAGCCTATATTTCTCTATACCATTTATAGCGTGTTTGGTAGTGTGGTAGCGGTTGCTTTTCAAATAGCTTTTCGTGCCGAAATACATACTAATGATATTTTTTTATTTTTTAAAAATCATTTTTGACATCAGCATATCAAAACGATCCAAAAAGTACAAACCGAACTCAATTTTAGCAAAAAAAAAAAATTGAAATTTGACGAAACACAGTTTCGACCGCACTACCAAACGGTCCTTTAATGTGTATTAGTTTGTCACCTTCTATTTTATTTTAGTAAAAAAAAAACTAAACCCAGTGGCAAAAGTAGGATAAAAATATCTTGATTCACGAAATACTAAAAATTCTATTTTATCTTTCTTAAAAAACTTAATTAACTTGTATCTAACTACTTTTTGGAAAATTCACTTTTTATAGCATAAAATTGTATTGCCTTTGAAATTAATTTTTTTAGCTTACTCTTAGGAGTTCTTTTTGTATTTTCATCTTAGTTTTGTGTGTGAATCATTTGACTTGGAAGCACTCTGGTATTTTAATAAATAAATAAAAATTATTGGCATGTGTATTGAACATGCTAGTAAATAAGTCACCTTGTCATGTTTAAGTGGTGCATGCGACAATTAATAGTGTTTTTTTTTAAAAAAAAAACCCTTTCTTGGTGTGTTCTGAATCAATACGGTAAAGCTTACATCTTTGGACAACGTGTGGCATAATTTCCTCTGTTCTCATCCTTGATTTTTGCATCTAACCTCTCAAAATTTCACATTAGCCATTCAATTTTTATTTTCTTTAAATTTGGTCCTGGCCTTTTCAATTGGTATTTTTTTAATTAATTTATAGAATTGAAATTCATTTTCAATGACATCATCCTTCATTTTTTTTTTATTTGTGAGATTTCATCTACATTTTTTTTATTGTTATTTGTTTTATTTGTTTTTATAGGATCTTTTACTAATTTTTAAAATATTATGGGTTATCTCAAGTTTTTTATTTGTCATTCTTTATTAAATTTAGCCTTTTAAAAAATAAATTTTGTTTCTAAATTAAATTAAACTAATTGCTTAAATTGAAGCATGAGATGCTCATTTCATGATATTTTTATTTGCTTAAATATAGCTTTTTTTATCTTTTTTTAATTAAATGTTTTTTTTTCTTGTCATTAAATATTTGGTTGATTAAAATTAAGCTCCCTATTATGTTTTGATTTGGGTTCCATGGGATTATCATGATCTCATGTCTTAAATTGCAAGTTTTATCAGTCAACCATGGTTGGCTTAGGTTGAACTAGTATATTGCTATCTCAATTTTTTTCTAAACAAAATTATTCAATATGATATCATCTCAATATTTTAAAAGTGTTTCATTTAATATGCATTGAACGCTTTTATTTTCTAATATCTTTACATTGTTATTTTTAATGTTAGAAAAAATAATTTAAATCGCAGCTTAACGAGGATCAACAATCTATCATTAAACTACTCCATATGTCTATGTGCTATAGTTTTAATAGGATTCAAATTTATTTTTAATGTAATAAATTAAATTTTAATATAAAAAAGAAAGATATTCATTTTATGTGTTCTTTAATATCATATTAACATAAATCTCAATTGAAATTAAAAAAATAAAATTCTATTAAAAAAGGAATTTTCAAGGAACTAGGTGTTAGAGAATAATATAAATCATATCTTAGGACCTTACCTAGAAGCTTAAGCTATTGGGTTGAGATGGTTCTTTAACGTGATATCAGACCCTTGATGATCAAGCGGTCACGAGTTTGAATCTCACCATCCCCTTTTATTTTATAAAAATTAAGCACAATGTAATGTAAGCCTATACAAGTTTCAAGTCTAAAAGGATTTAACTTGAGGGAATATGTTAAAAAATAATATAAATTATATCTTGAAATCTTACCTAAAAATTTAAGTTATTAGTTTGAGATATTGACACTAGAAATGAAAAATTTAGGCATACATATAAATAATGAGGTGAATAAAAAATTGCCTTTACGTGAATAGTGCAAGTCACATTCAAAAACCAAATTTGTTTTAGTTTGAATGTTAATGTTAACAATTCCTTTACACTTTTTTATTTGATCAGATAATAGAATTGCATATATAACTCAACCAATATAACCTTTGCTAATTAATGACATGAGTCCAACGAGAAAACTAATATATCTACAGTGATTTTCTTTTTCTTTTTTACCCTTTCTTTTTCCCCCTCCTCCTCCTCTTCTTACCACCACCAAATCACCATAACTGGCACCATTCTCTAATCCAACCACACCAACTCCTACAAGTCGGAAACCACCACCAAAGCATCTCGTTTCCTCTCTCTTCTCTCTCCGAATCAGTTGAGAGACGCAAATATTACTATTTATAAGCAAATGGGCTATGAGACTGCATCTTATATCAAAGAGGATGTGGTGAATTTAAAGGAGAATGATTGCATTGAAGAGAGAGTTGTAACCTTTACTGGCAATAAAAATGATGTTGATTTGTTGGCTGATGTCAAGTGGATAGGTAAGATATATCATCATCCTTTTAGAATTAGATATTTCTAATTAACAAATACACGATCCATTTTCTATGATTATGGGATCCTTTTAGAATTAGATGTTAACTTGTGACTTAGTAAAATTCATTGACTTTATTACAAATAACTCACAAGCTCACCAAGCGTAATCTTTAGAATAGCTTTTGTGTAGATTAGGAAATTGTGGATTATTAGTTCACTATCATAGTATTTAGATTTACTAACAGAATTTTCTGTTAGTATTTACACTACCATTCTGTTGTAAAAAAATCATCAATGGAAAGTTTTTATCGGTGAATCTTTCATCGGTAATTTTTTTTTTTCCATCGGTAAATCTGTTGGTTATAAATTAAAAAATGTTATTACTGATGGATTTATTGACGGAAAAAAATGAGCAAAAAAAATTTTATTCCATCAGCAATTCCCTCGGAAACAAACCGTATGTAATTTCATCAGTAATTATTTAAAAATATATTTTTACAAAACTATAAAATAATTAAAATAATATTAATCAACACTCTATAATACTCAGAATGCTTAGAAAAAAGAAGAAGATAATCAACTCAAAAAAAATTTGCAACAAATAAATAACATGAAAAGATAAATTCAACTAAAAAAATTCATATGAAAAAAAAAATTAAATCCTATAAATAAATCAACTAAAAATTGATCTCATATTAAAAAAAATCCTACAACAACATTCATATAATTATTAAGAACAAAAACAATTAAAAATAAAATAAAAAACAAATATAGTGAAAAAAAACATGAAAAAAAGAAGAAATTTTTTTCTTTACCTTAATGTAGTTGCAACTGAAGCTAAGAAGAGAGGGAAAAAAATTCCTAATTTTTTTTTAAAAAAAAACTAAGAAGAAAAAATAAGAAAGGAGAAGAAGACATACCTGAGCTTGGAGAAGAAGAGAAGGAGTTGAGGAGAGAAGAGAAAAAATAAGAAAGGAGGAGAAAACATACCTGAGCATGGAGGAGAAGAGAAAGAGTTGAGGAGAGAAGAGAAGAAGAAGAAGAAGAAGAAAGGAGACGAGTCTGATGTGAAATTAAGGATTAGGGCATTTTACTGATGGTTTTATCGACGGATAATTAAATATTAATATTTTTAATCATTCAGTCTGTGATTTTGTCTGTAATATTTAATTTAAAATTTGAATTTAATAAAAAAATTTCAGAAACTGCCATATATCACCGATGACTTTTCAATCCATCAATAATTTTTTTTTTTTTTTATGTTAAATCCGTCGATGAATATATATTACTTGAAATGTGTGAGAAGCTTGAGTACTAATAAATTATGTTAAATTCTTCCTTTTTTATGTATGAAAGTTGGGAGACTCGGGAAGGCAAACATGATTGAATGGCTACCAAATTGGTTTGTGTATACATACCATAAAATTTTGTTATGATTCAGAATGGTGGTAGATTGTGTATGTAACAATAGTTATGGGGAGGAATATATGAAATCTGATTGTTTTGGGTTGTATAAAATGGGGCATAAGAAGGCTACTGTAACAGTCCTATATTTAAGTGTCTAAGAGCTATTTTAATGCCCAAAAGTGTGTGAATATAGGCTGTTGTGACAACCACCAACTGAATTATTATGACGATTCAAGATACATGAGTATGGGTTGCCGTGGCAGCCATATTATTAAAGTGGTAATATGGGGGTTTTCATGGCACCTAATGGTGTGTGATATGATTGATCATTTAAATGAGGAATGAGTTTAATTCCTCCTTAACACTAATAATCATAAATGATGTTGATGATGATGCGATAAATGAGGATAGATGGAGAATGTTATGCTAGTATGCAATTATAAAATGTTTACAACAAATCAAAAAAGGGATGTTAAACGATGTGATAGTAATTGATTCGGCCAAAAAAGGAAAATTTGGAAGGAATATTAGAAGGCAATGATATACAAAAATAAAATAAAATGTGATTTGAATGAAATATCCATAATTTTCAATAGGGAGAAAGTTAAGGGTATTTTAGTAAGTTTAAATATAAGCAATTATAAGAAACATCTTAATGCGTATAATTGAGTATGAGTGAATGAGCTCAAATTACAAATTACAAAGTACAAAATCTGTAAAAAAGAATAAAAAAAATTCAAGGGCAAACAGCAGCTAGATGGATTATTAGCCCGATGCCAATAGTGGAGGGTATTTAATTTATCAAAATAATAATAAAACAAATGAGGGTGTTAATTAAAATATTAGAAAATAGTATGATGAAACCAATAAAAGGACTAGGTGATGAGTAGGTGAAAGCATGTGTATGTGAATATATATTTTGTCTATGTTTAGAGATATGTGTTATGAGGAGGCTAAGTAAGAAACTAATTTAGAGTCTTTTAGAACTATTGGAGGGGTAAATATGTGTGATGAGGAGGCTAAGTAATAAAGTAATTTAGAGTCTTTTAGAACTATTGGAGGAGTATATAGATATGGTGTTTTAGAACGATTGGAGGAGTATAATAGGTGCTTAACATCTAACTTATTTACTTTTGTCGATTAGCTAAAATGGATATGATGTCTGCATTGAATTATTTATTTCCTCGGATAAATAGTAATTACATTAATATAATTGATGTAAGTGTGACTTGTGATTCATAAAGGTGTATGTTATATATATAAACAAAAAATCTTTAGATTGAACGAAGTATATTGATGAAAAATCTTTAGATTGAATTAACAGATAAATCAGTTCATCGTTTCATCAACCAATTTAAACAATTATATTATTTTTAGATTTATTATAAAGAAATTTGTATCTAAATATTGGGATGTTACAAACTTTTATTTCATTGTAATTTCATCAAATACCTTCACATATTACTTTTTCACCTTGACTAATAAAATGTCAAATCTAGCACTAAAAATGACATTACTTCCTTTAATTGAAGTAATACAATTGTTAATATTATTAAATCATAATAATAGTAGTAGCATTAAAATGACATAACAATATCAAATTAGAAAGCATATTCTATAAAACAACAAAACCTATAAATTCTCATTAAAATTTATCAATTCTCATTAAAATTTAGCAATTCTCAAAATCCACATACAAAAACTATAATATAGAAAAATAACAAAATTGGATAAAAATTTTAATTTTTGCAAATTTGATGAACAATTCTCACAAAAGAATTATCAATTTGGAAAATATCATCAATTATCCCCAATTCTCCCAAAATTAAACATAAACCCTATATGATTTAATTTACATCCTTTGGATGTAGTTTATGGCATCAATTGATGTCATTGATACCTAGGCTGTGTTTGTTTCTTGAAAAGTAGTTTCCGGAAAATTATTTTTCAAACTTTCATGTATTTGTTTGCTATTAGAAAAGTTGGTCAACGGAAAACATTTTTCAGTAAAAAAAAAATTTGGCTTGGTTTCTAAAAAAATATTTTCCTTTTATTTTGGGTGGAAAACACTTTCCGGAAGTTGTGAAAAATTTAGAAATGTCATATTATTTGCTGATTTTATCAAATTTGGTTCTCAAACTTTTGATTGCTATATATATTTTGTTTTGAATATTTATTTTTCAATTTCATCCCTTAGAATTTAATTTTTATATTAATTTTGGTCCTTATTTTTATAATTGTTATTATTTTTTTTTAATTGAAATTTTTTATCTATCAAATTTGGTTCTCATTCTTTTAATTATTACTTATTTTATTTGAAATAATTTATGAAATGTTAATTATTATTATTTTAATTTCTTCATCTTTCAATTTTTTTAATTTTTTAGATTTGATCTCTATTATTTTGATTATTATTTATTTTATTTGAGATAATTTATGAAATTATATTTTTTTTCAATTTCATTCTCATTCAATTTTTAATTTGTAAATTTTTTTTCTTATTATTTTAATAAACTTGAAAAAAATAAAATATTAATAAGTTATTTTCCAGTCATGACATAACCAAATACTTGAAAGTATTTTCCAACTTATTTTTTATTACACTACCAAATATCAAAATATAATTTATTTTTTAAAAAATTATTTCTTAAAACAAAACTAACTAAATACTGAAAAGTATTTTTTAATTTATTTTTTATTACACTACCAAATATTAAAATATAATTTATTTTTTAAAAATTTATTTTTTAAAACAAAATTACTTTCCAATAAACAAACATTAACTAAACTTAACCAAACCTTATTGCAAATGTCACATCTCCCGGGCAGCACTCTCATGACGTGAGAACATATGTCAGCGGTTAAAAAGCCTCTCTGACCTTTCATCTCTTCCATGAACCATAAGCAAAAATCATTACGGATGTCATAAAACTCAACAATCGGGACTCCAGATTCCGAAGAGGTTTTTAATTCCTATTATTTTATTTATATGTGTCCAAGTTCAACGAATGTTAATTTCACATATAAAAAGGAGCAGATCCAAGTTTAGGACATTGTGTTGGTTTTTGTTAGAAATGGCCAAAGCAATTCCATTTTTGGAGCTCAACACTGGAGCTAAAATCCCTTCAGTTGCTCTGGGCACATGGCGGGCTGACCCTGGTGTTGTTGCTGATGCTGTCACTGCTGCCATTAAGGTATTTTATTCATGCCCGAAGTTCTTTTGAGGACTTTTTTTAGATGCCTCCGATTTTTGGGATTTTCGGGTTCTAAATTTGACCTGGGATTATTAATCCAAAAAATATAATTAATAGAGATACTGGACTTTGTCTTGTGCAGGCTGGATATAGACACATTGACTGCGCTCGACTTTACTGCAACGAGAAAGAGGTTCTGACGCATAGTTTTCTTAAAATAAGTTCCGATCTGAGAATCAAAAGGAGCGTTTCATTTTTGGTAGATAGAAAGAAAGATCAGTTGTTGATTTCAAGAATTGATTGCTGGTTTTCTGCAGGTTGGTTGTGCATTGAAGAAATTATTTGACAATGGGGTGGTAAAGCGTGGCGAAGTGTGGATCACTTCAAAACTCTGGTATGTGTTAGGGGATTTGTTTTATTTCTTTAAATTCCCTGAAAACATATATAATATCGTTGAGCACTTCAGTTGCCTGGATTGTAAAAGAAAGTACGATGATCTATAGGTGTAATGATCATGCACCGGAGGATGTACCGGAGTCATTAGAGAAGACTTTGCAGGACTTGCAGCTTGACTATGTAGATCTGTATCTAGTATGTTCTTACAATCAATATCCATACCAGCGTTTATCTTTTGTGAAATTAAGTTTTGTCACTAAAAGGTGGTGAAATGTTTGAAGATTCATTGGCCCGTCAGCATGAAGAAGGGTTCAGAGGGCTATAAGCCTGAAAACCTTACTGAAACCAACATCCCAGCAACGTGGAGAGCCATGGAGGCACTTTACGATTCTGGCAAGGCTCGTGCTATTGGAGTTAGTAATTTCTCATCAAAGAAGCTTGGGGATTTGCTAGCCGTGGCTCGTGTACCTCCAGCTGTTAACCAAGTCGAATGTCACCCCGTGTGGCAGCAGCCAAAGCTTCATGAATTTTGTCAATCCAGGGGTGTCCATTTATCTGTGAGTATAAATAGAAGTAGATCGTTATTAGTTTATTCAAGTTTCCAAATAACAATCATGATTGAATTTGTTTTTTTTTTTTTTTTTTTTTCTGTAGGGGTATTCACCGCTAGGTTCCCCAGAAAAAGGAACGATCAAGACCCAGGTTCTCAATAATTCAATTCTTAATACGATTGCTGAGAAATTAGGCAAATCTCCTGCGCAAGTAGCTCTTAGGTGGGGACTGCAGATGGGCCACAGTGTGCTTCCTAAGAGCACAAATGAGGCAAGGATCAAGGAAAACCTTGACATTTTTCACTGGTCTATTCCTGAGGATTTGTTTGCCATGTTTTCTGGAATTGAACAGGCAAGTCAGTGGTTATTTCTTCCTCAACGTTTTATGCCTGTAAACTTTTCTGTGCACTTACTCCATTTAGCATATGATCCTCAAGGTTTGATCAATAGAATCTGCCATGAATTTATAGAAAGTGCTGCGGGCAGCAGGTGTTAAGTTCTCCTTTGCACTAGCGCATCTTAGATCAAGATAATTACTAAGCTTTTTGGATCATGGGGAGGCAGTAGATTTTATAATTACTAAGCTTTTTATGTAGAAGTAGTGTTTCCGCTGTGATTTAGATGATTGAACTTGTGATTCTATCATGCAGGAGAGGCTGGTTAAGGGCACTGTGTTTGTGCACGAGACTTATGGTTCCTACAAGACACTCGAAGAACTATGGGATGGTGAAACATCAGATGCCTGACTTTCAGACATTACATGCTCGACTTCCTAGTGTTAAGTCCGCTTGTCAGTGGATAAATAAATACATATTGTTGATTGAGTTTAGCATAAATCACCAAAAAGGGTGGTTGATTGTTAATTTCCAAGCTTGGTTGGGGTGCTTATATTGAAAAAATTGGTTTCTCCCGATGAACTCTTTGCTTTTGCTGGACATGAGCGAATTATTCGAATCATAAAATTCTTAAAACTAAACTTGGAAAACATATTCAGCAATTGGTTAAATTATTTGTATTCAAAGTGAATTGTTTGAACTGATATTTATGCAGTAATGGCTGTTAGCTGAGATTACAGGTGTGGCTGTGAATGCAAAAATTGTTTACTAATACATGCTATCAAAAAAGTAATTTTAAAAAGTAGCTTTTAAATGACGTTTAAAAGCGCTTTGATTTGTCAAGTAGTTTCCTATTTGATGTAGAGGGCAAAGCATTCCCGTCAACATACTGGGCAGATAAATACCATCACCAATCACTTCCTACCATATCCCTTTCCAATTATAAGCAAAAGAACAAAAAGTAAAATCCGAGCTTTCCAGGCATTAAAAAAAAAAAAAAAAACCAAGAAGAGTCCCTTTGTGCTTTTCATGATGGCCTCAATTTAATTACAATTTGTTGCTCCCGTTTAAGTGTTTATCGTTTCATGCCGTTTTCATCGATATTTTTTTCACTAGTTTGATCACAATGGATTGAATCTTGATCTTCTTCAGTGATAAAAATATCAATGTAGCCTAAAGGAATTATCCTGGTCATTAAAAAGATATATTTTATTTCTTAAATTTTCTAAAATCATATCTTAAGAAAAATTTGTTGGAAAAAATGGTTTTTGACATAGTACTTGTGTAATTGATCATTCTTTGTATCTTGTTACAATGAATTGTCAGGAACTAATTTTAATTAATCTTGAATAATTATGTTCAATTGAATTTTTTCAATGAAAGATCCGTAGTTTCCGCAATTTAATGAATTCTCAAGAACTAGTTACAATTAATCTTGAATTGATTTTGTTCAATTAAATTTTCTCAATTCATTGATTATGCAAATTCATTGATCAATAATTAATTCTAATTAAATACACTATAACATTTAATAGTTTTACTGATGGAATTTTTCCGTCAACATAAGATTACCATTCTGTCAGTGTAAATTTTACCAACTACTTCCCCAACAGAATACGTCCATCAGAATAACTTTTCTCAGTAATTTGATGATCTGTTGGTAAAAAAATAAATAAATTAAAAGCCGATGGTTTTACATATGGACTATGCGCAAAAAAAATCCCTACTAGAAATATGCAAACAAAATCATTCTGTCAGTATATTTTCATCGATGATAGTGGCATAAATAATATTTTTTTTCTAAACTCTCTAGAATATACCGACAAAATGATTCCATCTGTATTGTTATAGGTAAATCACTAATGAAATAATGATGTCAGTAATTGTGGCATATGAAGTAAATATTTTACAACTGTCCGGAAAATACCGACAGATTTATTTCGTCTGTAATTCCATTCATGATAATTAAAAAATATTTTAAAAAATTAAAATTGTACAGAATAATTAATATAAAATTATATAGAATAATAATAAAAAAAGTTAACAAATAAAATTGTATAAAATTGAAATATGTAAAAATAAAATTGAATAATATAAAATCTAAATATTCATTACAATTTTATTTGTACAAATAGAAATTAAACTAGAACAATAGTGGTGTTGGAGGAGGAGGAGGAGGAGAAAGAGGGTGGTCGTACCCAGGACCATATAATAAAAATAAAGGCGCACACGTACCACCCATCTATGATCTCTTGTTCATGATCATCTGGCGGAGTTGTTCATAATTCATCGAGAGTTGCTAATATTCCTCGGTGAGACGAGTTGTGTGTTGTTTCAGGGTCACCATCTCTTCAGACTGAGTGCTCGATATTGATTGGGAGCTCCCAATGATTGAGACACTACGAGCAGCCCATAAGTTCTTGTTCATAGTGTTGGAGAGTCTGTATACTCAATTTTTATCAGATCCACCAGACGATCATGCCTCCATCCACAAATCTGGATCAAAATCTGAGTGGGTCGAAGGATCGTCTCCGTATTTCTTCTTTAACCGGCTATTATATGTCTCCTAAAAACTAAAAAACAAATCATTAAGTAAATTGAATCACAATACATACCTTTTAAATTTTGAAGATGAAGATAAAACCACAAATAGATATTAAAAGCAAAAAAAATAGAGAGATTTCAGATTAAGAACGGAAGAAATGAAGGAGAGAAAAACATGAACTAAAGGGGCTCATGTTAGGATTTATACTATATTTTTTTCGACAAAATTACCGACGGACTATTAAATAATATTATTTTTAATTGGGTTTAATTGAGGGTATTAACATCGGCTAGGATGGTTTTACTTTGTCTCACCTTTAGTTTACGGATGATACACTTATCTTCAGCTCAGCCTCCTTATTTAATATGTAGAATATTAAGCGCACCCTTTTGTGCTTTGAATGAATGTTGGGTCTAAAAGTTAATTTTTCCAAAAGTAGTATCTTTTGTGTAGGTATAGAAGATCATGTGTGCGATTACACTACTTAGATTCTTTGATATAAGCAGAAGCATCTCCCTTTCAAATATCTTGGCCTTCCTATTGGTGCAAATTCTTGTAGAACTTTGATGTGGGATTCTATTTTTCATAATATTAGCACTAGGTTGGCTTCATGGAAAAACACACCCTTATCTATTGGGGTAGGTTGTGCTTAATCAAATATGTCCTAAGTAATGTGCCCGTTTACTTTCTCTTTTTGTTTCCTATGCCTTTCTCTTTTTGTTTCCTATGCCTGTGGCAGTAGCAACATCCATTGAAAAGAAATTCAGATCCTTCTTGTGGTCAGGAATAGAGGAAGGTAAGAAAATATGCAATGTTAGCTGGTTAACTATTTCTCTACCAAAAAGTGCTGGTGGTCTTGGGATCGAATCTTTAAGGAATAAAAATAAAGTTTTGCTATTCAAATGGCTATGAAGGTATGGTTAAAAAAAGTCAAGCATGTGGAAAGATGTGATTAAAAGCATATACAATAATAAATGATGCAAAATTATTCCGCAAGATCTTATTTCAGGGACTAGAAGTACATGGTCTCGTATAGTTAACCACTGTGTTAAAGATAATAGGCTACATGATATTCTTAACCACTATGTTAAAGATAATAGGCTGTATGATATTGTTAACCATTGCACTGTGTTAAAGATAATAGGTTGCATGATAATGGTAGGAGGATTAAATTTTGGCTTGATGATTGGACAAATAATGGTAGTTTGGCAGAACAATTTCCTGCCCTATTCCGGTTATCCAATGATAAAGAAGCAAGCCTTGATAAGATGAGAATGTGGGATGGTCATGCTTGGTTTTGGTTATTCTCCGGGATTAGACCTTTGCGAGGAAGAAATTCTGATCTACTAGATCAAATGAATGGTATTTTTTTTAGAGTGCACTTGGATAAAGATGTTGATGATAGATTAGTCTGGAAAGCCGACACTACAGGCAGATTCTCGGTTAAATCTCTCTGCGGGCTCTTAAGCCCCCATCCCTCCATGGACACTATCTTCTCCTTTACTAGGATTTGAAGATGAGTCATCCCACCTAAAGTAGAGGTCTTTTACTGGATGGCTATCATCAACAAAATCAACACTCATAGTATGTTGGCGGCCAGAAGAGGTATATTGGATATCCTAGTTTCTAATTGTCTTATATGCTTAGCTGAGAAATTAAGAAGCAGTTGATCATATTCTTATGCATTGCAACAAACATTGGATCATTTCGTTTAAAATCATCAACTGATGGGGCTTAGCGTGGTGTTGCCCAAAAAACTTGGCAACCCATTTCTCTTGATGGAACTCTTTGGTCTATGGCAAATTCAAGGAAAAAGCTTGGTTGATTTTCTTTTCATTGGTATGGTTTTTTTGGCTTCTCTGTAATGATGTGATATTTAAGAAGAAGATACCGGACAATGATACTCCATTCTTCCTTATTATTACTCGTTTATACTTTTGAATAAAGGCTATAGATCCTAATTTTCTCTATTCGACTTCAAATCTAATAAGACCCATAGAAGAACTGATTCAATAGACTAATACTAAAAAACTAAGAGCTGTTGTTATGTAGTCTCCCCCTATAGCTATTAACTTCAAATGGAATGTGGATGGTTCCTCTCTCGGAAAGCCTGGCCATTAAGTATAGGCAGAATTTTGCGAAATCACAATAGAATTCTTCTTGGTATTTTTTTTTGTCGGTTGAGATCTTAGATTAATTCCAATGTAGCCGAGCTGAGAGCGGTTGATAAAGCTATTGAAATATCAGCCTTTAATTGCCTCCAGCACCATAATCACCTTCACTTATTCTTTTGGTAAGAGTAATCACATGGCAGACAACCTGGCTAAACAGGGAGTGCAGAAAATCTGAATTTGTCGCTTGGCTCTGAATTTTCCAGATGAACCGCGGGTCTTCTATTTCTTCTATTTCCGTTTGCGGTTCTTGGGGGAATTGGATTGTTTCTCAGGCAGGGATCGGGCTCAGTTAGTTTTTGCGCTTGCAAGATTCAAGCTCCTGTTTTGTGTGTAGTCTTTTGGCTTCTGGAGGGAAGGACCAGAAATGCAATCGTTAAAGAACTTTTGGCATGCATAAGTTTTTTCTCGTGATCCTTTGCGCGATCTGCCCTGAAAAAATGTTTGTTCACGAACAGAAGATGAAGGGTAAAAAGAAGCACGCCCCTGCTTGGTGTGTTAGAATAATTTGTTTTGGAGAGGAACTGAAGCATCAAGATCTCAGCAGAGGCGATTCGAGATTGTCAGACCATTGTCTTGTTCGCGAAATCTTCGTAGCAGAATCCGATGTTCCAAGTGATTCCTGGAGTTTGGGAAGCTCCTGGTCAGACAGTTTTCTTGCCTCCAGTTTCTATTTCAGTGTGCTTTAACGATAAGATTTCTTGTAATGGCAGATCAAGCTCCTCTTTCTGATTAATTTTTCCAGTTTCTTCAAAAAAGGATCTTCAGAGGAAAAATAAATTGATGGCTGGCGCTGCTGGAACCGTTAAAAGGCAAGGTTTCTGTAATAGTGGACAATCATGTGTTTGTGTAATCAGAGTATGTGTGCAAAGGGCTTCTCAGACAAACTTGCAGATGTTCTTCAAAGGCTGTTAAGAGTATGCAAATTGGAGATGGTGTTAGTGAAGGTGTGGAGCAGCTGATTCATCTCTCTCCGGCCTGGTTTTCGCATTATCTCCTTCGTTCTCGTACTTCCCTTATGACATGAGCCAGCTCAATGTCGTCTTTTCGGAGGATGATGGCTCATTTCCTTGGAGGTCTCCCTGTTTTTGGGTTATATGTTTTATTCCCGCTTGGTCTCTGTTGGTTATATCGTTTTTGTTATTAATAGAACCCTGACATTGCCTTCTATAGGCCTCATCTTGCTTATCAAAAAAAAAAAAAAACCATATAAGTACTATTTTTCTTCGCTGCATCCCATTAAACTCTGGAATGCAGAAATTTAGGCCTTTAAGCAAAAAAAAAAAAAAAAAAAAAAAAAACTAAATGAAGAAACCAAACATCAAATAATCGCCAAGGCTAATTGTTAACACAACCCACCTATGACCAAAGGCAAGGAAGTGGATTGAGCTTTATTATGTTCACATGAACTGATTGACATTACTGAACCATTACAGTACAGAAACGTAGACCTTTTTCAAACATTATTACAAACTCCATTTTTACACAAATCTAAGCTGCTGCTGGTAATTGATTAATACAAAGCATGTGTGCCCCTTTGGATTTACACATGCCGACATCCTTTTTACCTTCACGTCCACACTAATAACACAAAGCTGTGCGGCTCCTTCGGTTTTCCACACGCTTGTTATTACCATATTCCAAACCCAGAAACCACAGGCACCAAATAAGATTGCTACACACACACAAAGTCTCTAGACATAGTTACCTGCACAACCATCATCCATGACAAGCTAGCTCCATGCCTTCAGCTTTCTTCAAGCATGTCACACACTCGTACAGTGACGGTGGTTTTCCAAGGGTCTTGATCATGACTGTGTGACAACTCGACGAGAAGTCAAACGGCAATTAAGAGGAGTTTGAGCTCCGGTGGAAACAATAATTTGAGTGGTTGAAGAATGCGTATTAGATGATGTTGAAGAGTTAGAGAAGCCGTGGTCGGATTCAAGAATTCGTAAATCGGACTTCTGAAACCGACCTGAATCGCCAGGAAGTCGCATGTAAGAGGCTGAAGGTGACTCACAGAACCATGAACCTAAAGGTCCGGCTTCTTTCCCGTTATTGAACTGCATTATAGCCCTGTACACAAAAGGGATAAGGCCCTCCATTTTTTGAAAGAAAAGGAGATTTCTAAGCTTCAAGCAGGTTTGATTGGAGGGAGGGAGACGGGGACTGGTTTAAAAGAGGAGGAGGGTGTTGGTTGACGTGGAGTAATAATGAATTGGAGTCCAGCTCTTCACGCTAAACCGAAAGAAACAAATCTTGAGGGAGACATGCATTAGAAACCCACACGAAGACCCCGATAAGTACATGAAAGCTCTATCCCAACTTACGGCTACATCTTCATTACAGCTTACCATAATCCCACTTTAGGTGTTTATTTTTCACCTTAATTTAATTTTTTATGCATTCCTTTTGACCGATTTATTAGCTTTTTTCAATATGGTTGGTCGGTTAGTGAATATTATTTAGTATTTTATTTAATTTATAAGATGGCAAGGAACATTCATTGTGATCTTCCTAACTGATTCATTATTATCTACTTGCTGTTTTATTTTTATTTTTATTTTTATTTTTATTGCCTGTCTGCTTACACGTGGTTTTACAGAGAGCTGCTGAATGAGTTTGGTGGTGTTTTCAGCCGGCGCCCCATGTATTTCACAAGGTAAATATATTATTTATTTTAAAAATTAAATAAATTATTATAATATATTTTTAAATAAAAAAAATTTAAAAAACAATCATAAATATGATTTTGTTTTTAAATCTTGGGAAATGGAATGTCCTTATGCAGCATCGTTTCTGTACCTAATTCTCTCTTCCTATCGGTATGATGCCGTGGCAAGCACTAGCAAGGAAACAGCAAGTCCAGATCTTACTCCATTGATTTCTTCCTTCTCCTTAAACATTCCATAACCTTTTTCTATTAATTTGTTCAAAAAATCTTAACGTCTAATTTATTGCTGGATGATGGCAGCCATATCCTTCCCATCTTAATTAATTACCATTAATTCCTCTCTCAACCAATTAAATCGTGTCTGTCATTTTTCTTATTAACTGCATGCTTAATATATTTCCTTTGCAAAAGTCAAAATCCATTTGTTCACTTGATGGAATAGCAAGGAGCGATGCTACAGCATATTCTAAGTATATTTTTCTCGATTTTAACTTCAAAAAAATAAAAAAATCAGGCATCATTTAGGCAAAACACAGTGAATATATAGAAGAAGAAAAGAAATTGGGCACGGACATTACAAGTTAATAGATAAGGCATGCTTAATTGATGTCTGAAATTCTTGCTTGCCTTATCCGAAAGCATGCTCCATTGTCTCCATCGTAGGTGAAGTCATTCGTTGCATAAAATCAAACTTGCTTTCCTTTTCTTAATCCATTAATTTTTGTAACTTCAAAGCAGAGATCGATCGCAGCCTGTCCTAAGCCAAAGCAAAACCTGCGCGCTCAATGTGGCGATGATAGGTGATGAGAGCATTATGTCACGGTCTACCTTTGTATCATTTTTCCTTTTGAAATTAGGCAAAACCTAGCTAATAATAATTAAAAAAAAAAAAAAAAGGTCAGCTTTCCTTGTATATTTTAATTAGTAGTGGTAGAATAATGACTCAGGTGATAATCACCCACCCTTCCTATCAATTTCTTTTTTTTCTTGGTTTAACCATGAAATATAATTTAACTAGTTAAGCTTTGAGTTTGCTGTTCAATGGTCACGAGCTCAAGTTCTTAAGGTCACTTCACTACCAGAAAATCAATAAATACAAACGGAAATACCGAGGGAATATTTCCGTCGGTAAATTTCCGAGGGATTTTACCGACGGAAATATTCCCTCGGTATATACCGAGGGAATTACCATGGGAAAAAAAAATTAAAACAAAGCAAAAAAAAAATGACTACGTGTCATTTTTTACCAACGGAATTACCGACGGAATTAATCCGTCGGTAAATCCGTCGGGAAATCCGTCAGTAAAATATGAATACTGTTCATCATGTCAATTACAAAGGGAATTACCGACGGAAAATTCCGTCGGTATTTTCCAGAGATCTCCAGAACTATTCATCTTCCAATTGCACTGTTAATTGTTTTACTTTACGGACAAAATCACCGACGGATTGAAAATTCGTCGGTGTGTTTTGGCGGTTTTCTGAAAAAATTCAATTGATTTAAAATTTTCATTTAAATATTACAGACGGAATCACCGACGGATTGAAAAATCATCGGTAATTTTTGGCGGTTTCTGAAAACTTTTTACGAAATTGAAAATTTAAATTAAATATTACCGTCGGTAAATCCGTCGGTAACGCACCCCAATAAAAAACCTGAATCCGCTTATTTCACAAGAGACAGACTCATTATTTCTTTTTCTTCTTCTACTGCTTCTTCTTCTTCTTCTTCTTCTTCTTCTTCTTCTTCACTATATGTAAAAAACATCAATATCTATTTCTTTCTCTTCTTTTCTCTCCTCATCTCCTTCTCTTTTCCTCCATGCTCGGGTATGTCTTCTTCTTCTTTCTTCTTTTATCCTCTTAGTTTTTTTTAATTAATATGCTTTACGAATTTTTTTTTCCTTAGCTTCACTTGCAAGTATATTAAGGTAAGATTTTTCTTTTTTCTTATTTTTTCATGATTGTTTTCACTATATTTGTTTTTTATTTTAATTTTAATTGATTTTGTTTATAATAATTGTATAAATGTTGTTGTGAGATTTTTTTTTTCATATGAGATCAATTTTTAGTTGATTTATTTATAGGATTTTTAAATTTTTAGCAATTGCAACTTCATTTTTTTCATATCAATTTTTTTAGTTGAATTAATTTTTTTGTTTTATTTTTTTGAGTTGATTTTCTTATTCTTTTTTCCAAGCATTTTGAGTATATATTATACAATGTTGATTTATGTTAATTTAATTATTTTATAATTTTATAAAATGAATTTTTTTTTAAATGTTTTTAAATAATTACCGACGGATTTACCGACGGAAATTTCCGTCGGTAAATCCGTTAGTAAATCCGTCGGTAATAAAAAAAATTTACCGACGCGTCTGTTCCGCCAGTAAATCCGTCGGTAATATTATTACCAACGGATTTAGCGACGGATAAAAAATTACCGACAAAAGATTCACCGACGGAAAATATCCGTCGGTGATTTCGTCGGTAAATTAATTACCGATGGAGTATGTGTCTTATGGCGACGGAAAAATTCCATCGGTAAAACTGTTAAATCTTGTAGTGCTTGAAGTTTATATGATTATTAACTTCAGGGTCTGTGGGATTAGTTGAGGTGTACGTAAGCTAGCCCGAACATTCACGTTAATAAAAAAAATTCTTTCTTTTTCAGTACAAATTAAGAATAAAAAAAAATAAGAGGCTAGGACACTACCAGAAAATCAATAAATACCAACGGAAATATCGAGGGAATATTTTCGTCGGTAAATTTCCGAGGGATTTTACCGACGGAAATATTTCCGAGGGATTTTACCGACTAAAAGATTCCCTCGGTATATACCGAGGGAATTACCGTGGAAAAAAAAAATAAAGCAAAGCAAAAAAAAAAAGATGACGTGTCATTTTTTACCAACGGAATTACCGACGGAATTTTTTCGTCGGTAATTCCGTCGGTAAATCCGTTGGTAAATTGTGAACATTGTTCATCATGTCAATTACAAAGGGAATTACCGACGGAATTTTTCCGTCGGTATTTTACAGAGAGCTCCAGAACTGTTCATCTTCCAATTGCACTGTTAATTGTTTTACTTTACGGACAAAATCACCGACGGATTGAAAATTCATCGGCGTGTTTTGGCGGTTTTCTGAAAAAATTCAATTGATTTAAAATTTTCATTTAAATATTACAGACGGAATCACCGACGGATTGAAAAATCATCGGTAATTTTTGGCGGTTTCTAAAAACTTTTTACGAAATTGAAAATTTAAATTAAATATTACCGACGGAATTACCGACGGAATAATTAAAAAATATTAATATTCAATTATCCGTCGGTAACGCGCCCCAATAAAAAACCTGAATCCGCTTATTTCACAAGAGACAGACTCATTTCTTCTTCTTCTTCTTCTTCTTCTACTACTACTTCTATTTTTTCTTCTTCTTCTTCTACTACTTCTACTTCTACTTCTTCTTCTTCTTCTTCTTCTTCTTCACTATATGTAAAAAACATCAATATCTATTTCTTTCTCTTCTTTTCTCTCCTCATCTCCTTCTCTTTTCCTCCATGCTCGGGTATGTCTTCTTCTTCCTTCTTCTTTTATCCTCTTAGTTTTTTTTAATTAATATGCTTCACGAATTGTTTTTTCCTTAGCTTCACTTGCAAGTATATTAAGGTAAGATCTTTCTTTTTTCTTATTTTTCATGATTTTTCACTATATTTGTTTTTTATTTAATTTTAATTGATTTTGTTCTTAATAATTGTATAAATGCTGTTGTGAGTTTTTTTTTTTTTTTTTTCATATGAGATCAATCTTTAGTTGATTTATTTATAGGATTTTTAAATTTTTAGCAATTGCGACTTCATTTTTTTCATATGAATTTTTTAGTTGAATTAATTTTTTTGTTTTATTTATTTGTTACAAATTTGTTTGAGTTGATTTTCTTATTCTTTTTTCCAAGCATTTTGAGTATATATTATACAATGTTGATTTATGTTAATTTAATTATTTTATAATTTTATAAAATAATTTTTTTAAAATGTTTTTAAATAATTACCGACGGATTTACTGACGGAAATTTCCGTCGGTAAATCCATTGGTAAAATCCATCGGTAATAAAAAAAAAATTACCGACACGCCTATTCCGCCAGTAAATCCGTCGGTAATATTATTACCGATGGAATTACCGACGGACAAAAAATTACCGACAAACGATTCACCGACGAAAATTCTCCGTCGGTGATTTAGTCGGTAAATTAATTACCGATGGAATATGTGTCTTATGCCGACGGAAAAATTCTGTCGGTAAAACTGTTAAATCTTGTAGTGGGAGAAATTTAAAAGTAATCTAAGAATAACTACTAATAATTAGTTTATAAAAAAAAGATAAATATAAGAGGAAGAGAGAAATATAAGAAAGAATAAAAATATTAAACCTAGATAAATTTATTATTATTATTTTTTATTGGTTCAAACGTAATTTTCTTTATTTAAGTATCGGTAGACCACCCTGTTCCTTCCAGTCAATTTCAATTTGAAACTTATAAAATCTCTATTCCTCTTTAAATTTTTATTTACAGTTTAGTCGAACAATAAGTTTGCATTTCAATTTGTTGAAAATATTATTGGTCATTAAAGGATCGTTATTAAGTCATTTTTTCTAAATTAATGGACATTTAATTAACTCTGATTATCTTCAGTAATTTAGAGCCTAGATGGTAAGTGTTTATGACTTTTCCTTGGTGCCGGGATGAATCACTCTATGTCTTGGATTCATATTATTACGCCAAATCATTTATATATTTCAAAGTAAAAAGTAAAAACAAAATTAAAAAAAAAAAATATATATATATATATATATATATATATATTATTCAGGTCGAAAATGAATATTTTTTAATTGTTCATGTGTAACTAAGCCAAATTATGAAAACTTTATGCCAATGAGCTTTGTATCTTGAAATGCCATTTTGTTATATTTTTTAAAATTTTGTTTGTTTTCGTGTTTTAAATTTTATTTTTGAAAAAAATTAATTTTTTTTTATTTTTTATTTATTTTAAATTATTTTTTTAATATGTTTAAATTATTTGGATACAGTAATATCAAAAATAATTTTAAATAATAAAAAAATATTATTATAATATATTTTTAAATAAAAATATTTAAAAAAAATAATTATAACGCTTCCTTCTTATTTGTATTCTCTTCTCCGCCTCTGCTTGCCACTCGAAGCCCGAGCCTTGACCCCTCGATATGTTTCAGCGAAACTATGAAGGTTCCGTCGTAAACTAATTTTTCAAGGAGATTTCTGGTGGAAAAAATACGTTGGTAAAATTCTGGATTGGAAAAACAAAAGTATCTTTCACCTACAGAATTGTTAATGGGGTTTTTAATTTTAGGGATTTTTTTTAATTTGTTTTTAATTCCTTTACTGATTCTTTCTGTATTTCAAATAAATAAAAATAACATTCTAAATAAATAAAATCTAAAACAATAAAAATACACATAATCTAAGCGATAATTATTTTTTGTTTGTTGATATTTCTTTCGTTGAATTTGATATCTAATCATCATACAAACCGTATGTTATTTTATTAGTGAGTAAATAGTAACAATGATATTTATAATAATTCTTTTCTAACTTTCAAGAATATACTGAAGGATTTAGGCCGTTAATAACCCCGTCATCAAGGGTTTTCATTAAAAAAAAAACCTATTAAACATAAATATAAAACTAGTAGCATTTGTAGTAATTCTTTTCTAACTCTTATGAATATAACGACGGGTTAAGTCCATCGGTAACCCTGTTAGTAATAATTTAAAAATATTTTTCTTAAAAACCTCTATTAAATAGAAATGTAAAATAAATTAAATTAATATAAAAATTAAATATTTATTATAAACTAAAACATTTATGGATCGAGAATTACACCTCTTACATGGATATCATATTATTGCCTCTACTGACATTTCTTGGATTAGATAGTGCGTAATTAATAAACCATGAACTTCATTATAATAATTCATCCTAGATAACCCTTCAGGTGAATCTCGATACATCCATGAATAATCATCAATTACTTATGTCAAACCTATATAGAATATTGATGATATAATGTATTAATTAATTAAACTAAATAAATAATAAAATATTGGTTTAACTCAAACTTATTCAAACTATTTTAATAATACAACTAATTCATCATCAATTATCTATAAAAATTCAAATTTTTATATATTTACCGAGAAATTAACTCTAAAAAAAAATATCAAAATATAAAACGAACTCATTAAATAAAATATTATTTATTTTATCATAAGACACCTAAACTACAAATTCAAAATAAATTTACCAATTTTCATTGCAATCTATAAACAAAAAAAATTCATTGACATGTCCATTTACATTTACCAACTGTCTGACAGCGAGTTACCATCTGCACTTAATTTTTAGAGTGAAAACATGGATACTACAGCTGCTTTGAATAGCATGATGAGCACAATTTTTGACCAGGAACGGCAGGGAAAAGCTCGCAATCACCCTCACCCTGGAAAAGGCAAGTGGATGCCAAACGTTGGTAGCAGAGGCAAACCTGGTGCAAACCGAAGGCCAAGGCCAAGCGATAGACAACTGATCCAGGAGCGAGCAAGGGAGCTCAGAGAGCTCGTTCCAAATGGTACAGAGGTGAGGTTTCTTGGGTTCTGTGCGTTCTTCATCTCTGATCTCATACATGTGTTTTTCCTGTTCTCCAAGTGTGTTTTAGTGGTTGATTTTGCGTTTTCTGTGGGTTTCATAAATGCTTCGTGTTTGATCTGATACACCATTGCATTCATGTTGGACCAGGTTGAGCTATTTACTATAGGTTGTTCTAATAACAAAGCTCGTGATAGATGCATTGCCGAGCAAGCAGCAAGTTTTCTCGGTCAAGGCAAAAAAATACACACAACATACTATACATTACCGAGCTCTTTCCTCTATTTTAGGCCAAGAACCCTTCCCTGTTAAAGATATGATAAATAATATCAAAACACACACAACATGTTATACATAACAGGGCATGGCTGTTTTAACAACAAGAAGAAATCAAAGAGAATAGCCAGAGTGGGAAAAGCTGGGCATTTGAATTTGGATATGAGCTCCAGATATGCCCGATAGTTGTGGAAGATCTTGCATACCCAGGACATATCCTCATACAATTTAGATTTTCTGGGAACATTTGCTTTACAAGATTTGCAAGGGTTTCCATAGACATGGGATCTTCTGGCCCCTGATGCAGCTTTTGCAGCGGAGACGGAATTCGATATCTAGCATAGATTTGATGCACCCTTATACCCTTATCCAGTTAGATACGAGGGGAGGATGTGTTCCTCATCTGATGACCTATGTATAACAGAATTGAACTAATGTTGGTTATTACAAGGAGTGATGGTTTGGGTACAAATGAGGAGATCGTTCTTGCAGTTTGCAGAGCTTCGTTAGATCCGAACCAACTCTAAAAAGGGTAAAACTGAGAGCATGCTCGAATGTTACATACATTGTTGGTAAAATGTCAGTGGTGATCATAACAAGCTTGCTTAAAAAATGAAAGCTGCAATGAAGGAAATGATCCAGGAGAAGAGTCCTAGTAAAAACTGCACCCCTTTCACTTGTTTTACAAATCTAGGATTTCAGAGGTGTTTCAGCTAGCAGCAATGTGTGCCACCAGCCACATGCCACCTTTTTTGGTCGACAACCTTCAATGGGAACTTGAGTAGGGGTGTTCCGATCAATTGAATCGCCCACGCCAAGCTGCATGTAGCCAATAAGATGTCAGCTAAAGATGTGCATTTGGTACACCAATTCCGAACAGGAAACTGTGAGAATAGTACCTGACCATACTTGTTCCAACCCCAGGAAAATACTTGGCCATCCTCTTCAAAAAAAAGAAGAAGAAGATGAAAGGCAGAGTCAGAGCACATGTTTCAGAGATTACAAATAAGCTTGCTTTAATTGATAACGCATGGATATAGCTACAAACAATAGCCTATACTAGTTTCATTGCTGCATCATCATGGAAATCAATTTCAGATAAAGGATTCCTCCACTTCATGTAAGAAGGATCCCTACTATTACTCAAGCTGAAAAATCAGCAAGTTCCACTAATGAGCATCTTGTATTGTACTTGAAAAAGAAAATACACTATCAATGCTGATGGAACTGTGGTGCCACTACCATAAGCAACAAGCAATATTGCATGACCTATCCCTTCTCCTATGAATATCTTCCACTAATTAAGCACCAGTTTACTAGACAGCATTTCTAATTTTCTGGTATAGTTTCTTTATAGCTGGATAAAAGTCTTAATCCCTTTATATGCACCGAGCACTGTTGAACTAAACTGGTAAAGAGCTGAAAATAGTTACTCTCATGGACTATTCCAACATTGACTAGTACCTAGTAGAATAGCACTGTGCCGAGCGCCACAAGAAACCATCTTCACCAGCTTACTCTCCAGACATGGATCCTCCAAGAGTCTAGGTAGAGTCTGAAATAGACATGCAAATTCCTCAGTTATTAGTTAGTTTCCTTCAGTTGAATTAGTCAATATGTAAACCACGGAGATGGTCACAAACAAAACACTACTCATGGATTTTTTTTTTTTAACAGCAGCATAAACACAATTCAAGGCGATGACGGATGTAGGAAGTACCTCGCCCTGGCTAGCTCCAGTACCCAATTGTCCAAACTGATTCCCACCAAATACATATAAATGACCATCGATGGTGATGCACATAGTGTGCCATAGGCCAGCAGCAATTCTCTCAATTTGGATTCCTGATAGAGAGGGCAAGGAAGTTGGTCTCAACTGATCATTTGTAGTCCCGAGTCCACACTGAAGAAAACAATTCCATCACAAACGACCATTTTAGATCCAGGTGGATTAAAACATATAATAATCTGAGCCTAGGTTCTACCTGAAACAAAAAAATAAAGAACGCAAAAAGATAACATCAGCTTAGGAATATAGAAAGCTCACCTGCCCGTAAAGTCCCCAGCCAAATGTAAGTAGTGTTCCTGCATCTGCAATATCAACAACAAAAAGAAAACAGCAAGTGAGGTATTGCTGATAATTATAAGGTTTTTTTTTTTTTCCAAGTAAAGGACCATTGATTGGAGCAGTGAAAAGAGTCTAGGACTTGCAACCACAAGAGTGCAGATTCAATTTGTTGAAAGCAGCCACTTCATATAATGTTGTTGAAGGATAGGATTGTCCTCAAACATTTGCTCAGAGTATTCCACTTCAATGAGACCATAATTGGCTAATAATCTCTTTATATTTGTCTAAAAAGTAAAGCAGACGAAGTCAATCAATAATTCAACTTCCATAGTTTGCAAATGAACTTGAATGCCATAACAGTTGAAGATAAGTTTTTTTTAGTTGAATTAAGATTTTGATGCATAGCTGGTGGCCAAACTCACTACAAGTAACAACTGGAAATTTCACTACACTTTTAGAGGAATTAAAATCATTCAAGTTAGCAATCATATCAGTTGTCAGATGCTAACCTGTTACTACTGCACTATGCCGACCTCCACAAGCAATCTCCTTCACATAACTTCCAGGGAATTTAGAAACTTGTGCTGGCAGATTTGTGCTTCCATTATGAACTACTGAGGATCTGTGTTTTCCAGTAGCAGGTTGCTCAGTAAATGGTATGAGATGGGGAGAAGACACCATTTTTACACGAGATCCCAAACCTAGCTGCCCTTCTCCTCCGTATCCCCAACCCCAAACCTGTCCCGTATCTGAAACTCCAGTTAAAAATATGACATCATGAGTCTTGCTTTACATAAAAAAATCTTCCACATCTTCGTACTTCATACAACCTACTGCGAACTTCTAACCTACAAAACAACCTTGTGTTGCCGACCATAGAGATTCTTTATAGTATTCGGTTATTTTTTAAAATATTATTTAATTAAAATAATATTTTTTTATTTTTTTAAATTTATTTTTGAGATTAGTATTTCAAAATAATTTATAAATATATAAAAAAATTAGATTTTTTTAAAAAATATTTTTGCCCCGCAGAAACAAACGGTGTGAAACAAGAGACTCACTCAATCTGTAATTTACAACTCAACAAGTAATCAATTTTCATTTACCAGACAGGGCTAAAGTATGGCGCCCACCAGCAGCCACGGAGGTGATCCTTACTCCTGGACCCAAAGACACAATAGCCGGTGTTACTGTGAAATATTCATCTCCATATTCCGAATTTTCATTTTCTTCTTTCAGTGACACTCTTCTTCGCTTCACAATTTCCTCTCCGTTCCTTTTGTCATCAGAAGACGCTGAACTCACTGCAATCATTAATTTTTCCCCAAAAAAATAAAAGAAAATTACTTGGGAAAAAGAAAAGGGACTAACCCCTATTAATTTTCTAAGAAATGCATTCTTTCAACCTGATTACCTTGTTCAGTTGACAACACATTTTGCTTGGCAGCATTATCCTTCTGGAGGGCTCCCCAAGAAGCCCCATCACGAGGAAATTTTCCAAGCGGAACGCACTCTTTCCATCCCCATGTATACAGCTCCCCCGTATCTGCACAAAAAGAAATCAGACAAGCAAAAATAACACGCTACCCCACCTCCACATTCAAATTCAGAGAAAACCCACCCTTTAAACATTTTGCTAGTATATTTTCTTGAAAAGGATGAAAAAAGTGGATTACCTGTAACAGAAACACAATGAGCCCAACCAGCAGCAGCTTTGAGGATGGAAGCTTCAGAAGGAAGAAGAAAAGCCTCAGGAGTTTCCTTAACAAAATTTGTCATTGCATTGCAGACAACATGAATCAAATTCAAATACAAAACTATATATTTATTTCAGCAAATTTTCAAAATAAAAACTAAGAATAAAAAATCATTACCCCATGCTTTCCACATGTCACGTAACTTTGATTTTCATCATCAGCCGATCCCCATGTTACCAGCTTTCCACCTTCTATTTCCGCATTAAAAAATCAAAATAATTTAGACACATGTCACCCATCAGATCTGCCCAAATAATTCATTAGAAACTAATCAGTTTTAACCTGATATTGCCATGGCGAAACCACAACCACCACCACATACATCCTTCCATGAATCATCTGCATCTGGATAATTCACCGGTATCGGATTCAGTATGGGTGATTTCTCCAGTGAAACTCCGGGGAGATAACCCCACATATACACTGTTGCTTTTTTACCTTCCTCCATTTTCCCATCTTCCTGCTCCCCTTCGTTTCTACCATTTACCGCCATCCAAACCAACAGTAAAAATCTAAAATTCTTCAAATAAAGTCTTCTAGTCTCGACGAGTTCAAGTACTAGTAAGAGTGAGAAATTTTTGGGGGAAAAAAAAGGAACGACTAAAAGCAGAGGTCGTATCATTTACAAGGAGCGGCGATATGCCACGTTGGAAGCTAGTAAGGGATTGGACACGTCACATTAACCTGGCGCATTGCTAGATTATTCCTCTCAAGCTGTTAGTTCCCCGGAACTTTCTGGAAGAGGAGGAATTGCCAAGCTAATTGAGTGCCATGTGATGGGCCTGACACGTGTCATCATCCTAATGAGTTTCTGGAGAATTCGTTTGCGGCCACGTATTCAACAGAAGTTTCTGGAAAACGGAGACTTTCCTATTTTCTTATTTGCTTGACACGTGGGAGTTAAGTATTTTAATTCGCGTCTTGGCTTTCTTGTTCCTTGTTAACCTTTTAGTTTAATCAATTAAATATTAATTATTATTATTATTATTTAGCATTCCTATTAAAATATGCATGTGGTCAAGATTCACAAGTTTTTTTATATACGGCTCAGATGACGCCACGATAACCACAATTCATTGTTTTTTTTGTTAACCGTTATGATAGAAAATTTACATAAATTAAGGCAGCATCGTTATATGCAGATACTACCATAATCACTCGCGTATGTATTGGATCAATAATACTTTTTTAAAAAATATAAAAACATATATAAAATATCTTGAATTTGATTTGGTTATTATCATATCCAAAATAATTTTGAGTATAGCTACAAAGATGAATTCAATAGCATTGAATATAGAGAAAAAATCAAACTCAAAAGTTGTTGTCTCTTATTATCAAACCAGATACAATGCTACGCAATAGCATTGAGTATGGTGAAAAAATCACATTTTCTTTAGAAAATGAAAAATAAATCAATAAAAGAAAAGAAAACAATTTAAAGAGGAAAAAACATAAAATTACAAATATCTTAAAAGGAAAAAAAAATAAAGGGAAATAAATTAATTTTCGATATATTGGGCATTACACTACTATATAGGTTTGGCAACTTGGTTCTGTCATTACATCAAAATAATATGAAAACATAAAAAAAAAAATTAATTTAAAATAAAAAAATCAAATGCTTTTAAAAATATTTTTGAAATGCAAAAACAAACATGTTTTAATAAGAAAATTTAACCTAACCTTGACAACAAATTATTATCACCCAACTTTTATATAATATAAAAAAATTCATATCAATTTATTTTCTCTTTACAATATGAAAAAAAAATTCAATAAGAGAAAAAACAATAAAAATGAAAAATATCCTAAAAGAGAAAAAAAATAAAAATAAAGAAATTAATTGCAGGTGTATTAGATGTTGCTCTACTATGCAAGATTCATGGTGCTACTATAGAAAATATTTTATTTGAAGATGATGATGATTCAAATATATTCTATGTTTTTAACCTAATTCAAGTATTTTTACATTTGTAAAAACATTGTTATTGATTGCTGCGAAGTGCGGATCAATAAACTAGTATTATATTATTAAATAATGTTTATTTAAAAACACATTTAAAATATATATTAAAATAATATTTTTTTTATTTTTTAAAATTAATTTTTTATATCATCCCATCAAAATAATACAAAAACATAAAAAAATATATTAATTTAAATTAAAAAATAAATAAATAACCTCAACTCATTCAACTTTGAATCCCTTGCTTAGAGCGTGTGCTTTTTCCTAATTTTCACCTATCAATAGTATTAAGTATCATAATACCTTTTCTCCTTTAACTGCACACCCTAGCCAAATGAACTGAGCACTAAGAAATCACTATAAATTTTGCTTTCAATTCTCACAGTTGATGAATTGCTTTTTCGCTAATAGCTCTCTTTTCTTTTGTTTCTCCATTTCTCCCTGTATCATAGATCTTTAAACAATGAAATAGTTAGAGTTCGAGAGGGTTGTTTGGATCATGTGGTAGTAGTATCCAATGTTGTTAGGTTTTGTTGGGCACTAGGACTGAATTTTATTGGGTTTTAGTGGCAATAGGATAAAAGAAATTCAACCCAACCCAACTTCAAATGAAAAAAAATTATTATTATTTAATTTTTGTATAATATAAAAATAAATCTCATCAATTTATTTTCTCTTTACCACATGAAAAACAATTAAATATGAAAAAAGCCAGCAAGACCTAATGCTAAGAGAAAAGAAATTCAACTCAACCCAACCTCAAATAAAAAGCAAATATCATCACCCAACTTTTGTATAATATAAAAAAAAAAAAAAAAAGTCAGATCAACTTATTTTCTCTTTACTGTATGAAATAAAAAGGTAAAAGAAAAGAAAAAAATCTAAAGAGATAAAAAAAAAAATTGAAAATATCAGGGTCTGGTTGAAAGCTGGACCCAATAACCTTGAATCTGGCTACGAGTCAGACTCAACACCTGTTGGACCTTGAGTCTGGCTGCAAGTCATACTCAACAATTGTTGAAAGTGATTTGGGTCTAGCTGCCAAACTAGACCTAGCAACTTTTGGCATAGAAAATAGAATGAAGTAAAGAAACAAATAAAAAAAAATTAATTTTTTTTCAAAGCATTTTCGAAATGCAAAAAAAAAATGCTTTAATAAGAAAATTCAACCCAACCTGAAATGAAAAAAAATATCATCACCAAATTTTTGTACAATATAAAACAAAATCTCATCAATTTATTTGCTCTTTACCATATGAAAAACAATTAAATAAGAGAAAAGCCAGCAGGACCCAACGCTAAGAGAAAAGAAATTCAACCTAATTCATCCTCAAATAAAAAAAAATTTCATCACTCAACTTTTATACAATATAAAAAAAGTCTCATCAATTTATTTCCTCTTTACCGTATGGAAAAAAAAAATAAGAGAAGAGAAAAAAAAATCTAAAAAGGCAAAAAAAAAAAATATCTGGGTCTGGCTGAAAGTTGAACCCAATAGCCTTGAGTCTGGCTGCATGCCAGACCCAGCACCTGTTAGATGCAATTTTGGCAGCCAGACCCAACAATTTTTAACAAAAAGGACAATGTCCGCCAACAACACTTTTTGACTAAAAAACATCAAAGACAACGCACAGAAAACAAAAAAATACTTGATTTGAAGCGATTTGGGTCTGGTTACCGAGCCAGACCTAGCACCTGTTGGATGCAATTTGGGTCTGGGAGTCAAGCCAAACCCAGCAGCTTTAGGCACAGAAAACAGAAAAGACAACGTCTCCCAACAACACTTTTTAACTAAAAACAAACTAAAGCCAACGCTCTCATAGCGCTACAGTGTGATTTATAGTGCAAACACTCTATGTCTAGAGTGTAGTCTATAGTGTGATGAGTCTATATTTATAGTAAATGTATATTTTTTTTTTCTCACGCCTTTTAAAAATGTAGAATAATATATATATTATTTTATTATTCTTTTAATAAGAAAATAAAAAAAATATTGACAACATGATATCTTAGTTAAGTTTTTGAAAAGCCTTCACCCATTTTTTTCTGTCTTTGAATTCTTATAAAAAACAATGAACACATCAAATTATTCTAGTAAGAGAAACATTCATAATAAAAAATAAAACAAAAATTAAAAATTCACAACTTTTTAAAATAGTGATTCAAGGAAATTGGAGTTGTTTGTGATCTAATTGAGGTAAAAATGTTATAGACATGAGGTTCCATAACCTAAATAGTGGAGATCAGATTTCGAGAAGCTAGACTCGTGCTTTTTTTTTTTTTTTAACATGAATGGTGACTGCAAATTTTTTATTCAAACAAAAAGAGAGAGATAATTATTTTTATTATTTTATGATTGATTTGGATATATCAAATTAGAGAAAGTGATCCTAAATAAATATGGACTCATCAAAAGATTGCAAGAACTTTATCTACGTTGCCAAGCTCGTCGAGCAAGCTAAACACTATGATGAAATGGTAAAAGCAATGATGAAATTTGTGAAACTTAATGTTGAATTAGTGGAGGAGAGACTTCATCTTTATAAGTTACAAGAATGTGATTTATATGAGTATGAAATCATGAATTATAGAGAATCTTCTCATCAATTCAGGAAAAGAAAGAGTCAAAAGAGAATGAAAACAATGTGAAAAGATTCAAAAAGTATAAGGAAAAAAGGTAAAGTAAAGTTAATTGACACTTATAATGATATTATGACTGTGATCCATGAGCTTTTTATTCCATTATCTATAATTTGGAAATCTTTTATGTGTTTACTATAAGATTAAAGATGTGTATTAATAATATTTAGGGGGGTCCTAGAGTGGTAATAAGAGGGAAAAGGTAACTAATCAGTCATTTAAGGATATAAAACTACTATGGCAATTGCATATTGAACTAGGCTTAATGATTAGTACTTAAAAGTATATTTTTATCAAGGTTTTATATTATCATTTTGCACTTGAAGTATCAATAACTCCTTAACTAAAGCATATTTTATAATAACATATCTAATAATATAAGATAGCTTTAATTTATGGTAAATGTTCATCTTAAATGCAAGTCTATCACATAAATAAAATGATTGATTGATGAGTTTAAGTACTGAAATTGAAAGGACAAAGAGAGGGTCAAACTTAGAAAAGAGATGTTGGTGCAGTCTAAACTGGAACATTGTTCAATAATTGGGTCATATATGAAGCTGTAGATCCCGGATTTAGGTATGCTTTATATGGATGGAAAGGTAAGACATAGGCCTACAACTTTCATGTGGAGTCCAAGATTTAAAAGGGCCGTTTTCAAGTCCAAATTATAGCTACAACGGAGAAGTCTGAATCTATCCTGCAACCGAGACACTGTTTAGTGTTTTGCCCATATCTCGAGTTCTAGAAGTCCAAATGACCTCAATTGTTTTTTTTCTGGAAAAATAAGACAATTTCCTATAACTTTTATAAGTATTATTGGTTCCAGTTCTGATGTTAGCAATGATGTTTTGTTCAGACAAGAAGATAAGGATTTTCATCAAGTCAAGAGTTGGCCACCCACTCAACAATTAGTCATCAAATCAATAGTTTCAAATTTTGGCCTATAAAAAGAGGCATTTGGCATGCATTTAGGCATCTTGGCTGTTCAGATCAAGATCATGCTCTTTATTTCTTTCTTTATATTTTTGTAATGTTTAAGTTTTATTTTATGTTATATTTTCCTTAATTTCTTGTTTATGCTTTTCATTTCCTTTACTATACTTATGTTCTTATGTTGTTTATTTATATTTATATTCTTCATTATATTTAGCTAAGTTTATTATGTCAAGGTGAAAAGGTTTCACTAATGGTGTTAAAATATGTATAATATAAACTTAACATGGACTTCAATGTTTATATCCAAGAAAGTTTGTTATTAACATGTCTTATTTTTTTATCTTACTAATTCTTAATATCTTGCTTGTTAAATGGTTAATCTAGATTTGTGTTGTATAACACTTGGTACAATAAATGCTTGGCACTTTCATAGCCAACCGTATGGTATAATCTACACCTGTGCTATGAAAGGAACTTGATTTGTTATTAACATGAGTTAGCATCATGAATTCCTGGCAATATTTAAAAGTTTGGTGTTACTTAAATAATATAATTAATATGATCATGTTAAAAATTTATAATGAACTATTAAAGATAAATCATCCGATTGGAACCTCCTTTGTGTGTGGTTTCCAGTTGATTAATAAAAAGAGTTTATACTATACTTATTTATAATACTATTAGTGGATCCTCTAACGTTGACAATTATTTTATCCTTATTTAATCTTCACATTAATCTTACATCTCAAAGTCCTCTTTACATCATCATCATCATCATCATTATTATTATTATTTATAATTTATATAGTTAACCTCCCTATGGTTCGACCACGGTCTTGCCGGGTTATTTATTACTTCGACACTCCTACACTTGGAAGAAGACATCAATCTTTTAGTCGTGTCACTTAATCATTCTAAGAATAATGATGGTGTCGAGTAATCTACTTACAAACTCAATAATTGCAACCAGATGGATCATAACAAAAGTCATTGTTATAAGCTTATAGGATATCCATAATAGTAGGATTATACTCATGATTTGTGTAAGAATAATTTCAAAAAGACCTCTAGTGCAATAATGGTTGAAATAAGGACAAAAGATGATGTTGTTGAAAATACATTAGCATTAGCAATATCTTCACTATTAAAATCATCGTCAGAAGAATAATCATGTTCTTTCTTAACATATATAAGTGCAATGAACTTACATTTTTTTTTATAAGACAATGTAGAGTCATAATTTTGTAAGGAACCTACCAATTCTCCAACACATATATTGTTCAAATCCTTGCTTTCTTTTATGATTGTTACCTTTGGATGAAATCTTTCAGGAACGATCTTAAAATCTTCCTTATAATTCATGAGTCCTTTATTTTTTTCTCCTAGATTGAACCTGGAATTTGCAATATCATTAAGTTTTTGCATGAAACTCATTAAAAGACTTATCTTCCAACATTCTTATCTCTTCAAATCTTAAGGTTAGCATTTTTAATTTGGATTTTTTCACCATTTTGGTTCCCTTGTATGTAACTTCAAGAATATTCCAAGCTTTTTTTTGGCTATCTCATACATGGTGATTCTTTTATTTCATTAGGAGACATGACATTCAAGCCTTTATTATCTTAGTTACAATCAGTGGATTCGTCTTTGGTCCAGTCATTGAAAAACATTTCAGGCTTGGTTCATCCATACTCAACTAAGTGTCAAACTTTCTCATCTACTTTCTCATCTAGCGATTTGAGAAAAGCTTTCATTCTCACCTTGTACTAGGTATATTTCTCACCATTGAATTATGGTGGTGAAGTCAGTGTTGACATGTTTAACAAGGAAAATGGATCTCACTTTAGAAGGAGTAAACCAACTCTGATACCAATTCATAATCGTGTTTATGTTCCCAATATATTAAGAACCAATCTCCCAATATATTAAGAACCAATCTACTAACACTTTGTATGCACTGATCAATAACCAAGAAAATATAAATGCATAAAACTTACATGAACAAGTTATTTTATTACAAAGGAAAAACTTTTTGAAGAACTTTTTAAAAGATAAAAAACCTTCGGGGCAACCAAACTCAAAATAGACAACTTTCAGTAGTTTAGAAGATTACAAGAGAAGTATATTCAGCTACAGATCCTTTGTACCTAAACCACCTTACTTGTCCAGAAAACACTTTTGTTTTTGTATTCTACTATAATAGCTTAAATACTTGATGATCTTTAAATTGTTGTCATCCTAAGTTAAAAAAACTTAATTTGCTTATGTTGATAAGTGTTCATCTGTGCCATTAAATAAATGGGCAAGACTAATACAACATGAAGTATGATGTTTTTCAGAAGCCAAAACTCTCTTTTTTTATTCTAACCTCTATTTTTTTTTTCTTTCTAAAATAGTCATTTATTTATATAAAAAATATATATCACAAGCCATTTAGTTTTCAAGGATAGCCAAATTTTTAGGATAATCATTCTTTTTCAACCAACACCTATTTCATTATATTCCCAACAAAAATCCAAATTTGCATCATACCACTTGAATGACATCTTTTGGGCTTCTGATAAAAGAAATCTCAATTTTTATTTGATGAAAATGCTTTTAAATTTACATCTCATTTGATTTGATTTCAACTATTAGACATACATGCAAGCAATCATTAAAATTTACGGCTTGACCCCAAAACATGAAAATGATTTTTTTAAAAAGGTTTTACAACAAAATTCTCACCAATTGAATTTTCAAGGTTCTTATCAAGAATGATGATGATGCGTGCATACTTTTGATGGATACTAGAAATATGAGTATAACTAATTAGTTAGGGGAAATTTGGCTTAAAAAAATCTAAAGCAAAGATAATAGTGAAATGATGATTTTAAGAAATTCATAACAAGTAATGAGCAGTAGAGGAAACAACTTATTAATGGTAATGATAAAAAGTCTGAATAATAAACAAATATCTTGAAATTACACTTGAGGGCAATAATAAGTAGAGCCAATATGGGCTTCACTAAGATGATGGATCAACCATACCCATCCAGTGGTCAAAGGTGAAGAGTCTTAAAGGTGTCTATGTCATTTAAACAATTCAAACAAGTTAATAAATGCCTTTAGAGACACTTCCAAAGCCAAAGATTTAAAAACATGTAGATGAAATATATATATATATATATATATATATATATATATATATATATATATATATATATATATATATAATTGATGTTCCCCCTTGGCTCTAAGATGCATCATTCTGAAATAAGATCAATATTAGTTGCTCCAATAAGGTGATACCAAACAAATGAATATGTAGTAGGTAAGAATTTCAAGTTATGCTCTACAATCAAAATATCTTCAATTGAATCATGTAGCAAAGAAAGTCAAACCAAACTCTACAATTATTTTTATTTTATTTTATATTATAGCTGGTAATTTTATAATTTTAATCCATCTAAGTTTCCTATTAAAGTTGTGCACTGATAATTTAAACCCATCTAAGTTTCCTGTTAAGAGTGGTCACCTTTTAGTTAAACCATTTCATTTTGATGTTGAGGATAATCCTTTCTTGATGAGACTGTCATTTTATTTCCTATTAAAGGTGATCACCTTTTGATGAAATCATTTTATTTTAAAGTTGGAGGGTAGTTACATCTTGATGAGACCATGCCATTTTATTTTTCATGGAGGATGGTTGCCTTTTGATAAAACCATTTTATTTTGATTTTAAGAGTAATTGCTTTTTAATGATACTATTTTATTTATATGAGATCATTTTCGTTTACTCTAAGGTTAAATCAACATCTTGATTGAATCCTAAGGTTTTTCATCATTTGATGTGATGAATTTCATTTTCATTTAGATGTTCTTCTAAAACAAAAACTTGTTTTTCTTTCCTTATCTTTTTTTATATAAACTTATTATACAAAGTTAAAGAAAAATAAATTTTCTAATGTATTTGCACCATAAGTATTGTAAAGACGTGACAATTAACTTAACTCATTTTTTACCTTTATTTTTCAAATATTTTTTTTAAAAAAACCTAGTTTGTTTTTTAAAAATGCATTTTTGATGTAAATCAGCCAATTTGCATCCATTTATAATTTTTTTATTCTTTTTTCTCATTGTATTCATGTTAGCAAATTTTCAAAAATTGAAATATTGATAAAAATAAGAAAGAAAAGAAAATCAAAGAAAAATAAACAATAGAATAAAAAAAGACTAGTGAGCATGAAAATAATTAAGAAAGGAAATAAGGACTAAAATAAACAAAAAGTTTTTACCCCCTCTCCAAGTAACTAAGAGATAAAAGGATTAAGATAAAAATAAATAAAATAAAAGAATGGATGAGAAAGTTGTATAAAGATAAAAACAATTATATATATATAAAGAGGAGGGCATGGTAGAATAGAAAGCAATATAATAAGAAATAAAAATTGAAGAAGAGTGTCACATATGTGCGGCGTCATGACGATCGTGCAACCTTTAAGAAAAATGTATAATGTCTATTTAGCACAAATGTGGAGAGACAAGGAATTCTTGTCTCTTATTAGTGAAAATTTTGAATGGGAGTCACCACCTAGTATTCTGGTCACTAGGAACCCTAACTATTCTCAAAGATCGGGGATAAAGACTAGTTGCGTAAAGGGAAGATATTAATACCCCAACTACGCCCTACCTAAGGTAAGCTACATTGTTTTATTGTTTGATGATAAAATATAAGGTCTTGTTGTGGTTTTTAATTGTTGGTCTTGTCTGTTTAAGATTTTAAAAAAGTCCTCCTCGGTAAGGAGGTTCTTATCTTAATGAGTAAAAATCTAATTGTTCTATATTGTCAACAAAAAATACCTTTTTAATATCGGGAATAAATTTTACATATAAATTTGTAATCCTTGATACTAAAGCAAAACAAAATAAAATTTTTCTTGTTTTTGAAATTTTGGCCAATGTTCTTTTGACTTTAATAAACTAGTTATTGAAGCCAAAATACATGCTAAAATATTTTTTTTGGTGTATGAAAAACACAATATGATTTTTTAGCTTTGAGACACTTGGCCATATGCACAAAACATTTTTGCCTTATTTCAATTTTTTTTTTGTATTTTTGGAAGTTTTTTTGATGAAAAACTGGGTATTTTAATACAGGATTTGTTTTTTTTGGTATAAAATATAGACCGATATTAAGCAAAATTTAGTTGGAAAAAAAAAGTACAATTGTGAAAAGGAAAATGTTTTTTGAATTGGGCAGGACCCAGCCTAAATGCATGGGTTGGGCCGAACTTGGCCCAACTACAAGGGGCTGGGCTCATATGAACAATGCCCTCCACTGTTCACATGCTACGTGAACAGTGGAGGCATGGTAGGGATGAATGGACGAAGCAAGATAAAAAAGAAAGGGAGAAGGGCTGACCTGCAGTGGCTGCTGTCATTGGCGGAGTTGCTTGAAGTTATAGCTAGTGGTGCTAGTGGTGGCGCTGGCGGTTCACAGTGGTGGCAACGACTCTATTTTTTTTTTCTTTTCTCTCTCTCCTTTGTTTTTCGTTCTCTTCTCTACTTCTTCTTCTTCTTTTTTTTTGTTTGGTCTTCCCTCTCTTTTCTCTTCTTTTTTGTTCTCTCTTCCTCTATTTTCTTTTTTTCCTTCCCTCCCTACTCTTTTTTTTTCTACTCTGTTATTCGTCTTCTCTCTCTCTCTTCTTCCTTTTTTTTATGTTCTTTCTCTTCTCTTTCTTCTTGTTCTCCTCTCTCTTGTGCCCTCTCTTTTTTGTTCTCCCCCTTGTTTTTATAGGAAAAAACAAGGAAGGGACGTTGTTGGGGCGACCACTGTGCTGCTGCCCCATGACTGCCCGAAGGGCACGCTCCCTCCTTTTTTACCGCCCTATGGTAGGCCACGGGTCAAAGGTCATACAAGTAGGGCTATGGTCAGAGTCTTTTTGATGCTTTTTGGACAAACAAAGAGAGAAAAGTCGATGAAAAAAAATCTTCTTCTTCCCCTGCCTGGCACATCCAGGGGAAGAAGAAAGGTTTCAGTGCTGTTCAAAATAGCACCATTTCGGGCTCTTTTTTTTATGTGAACAGTATATGAAACAACGCTATTTTGGACAAAACACATCGTTTCATTTAAAATGAAAAGACGGCAAAAACATGTTAGAGTTCACATTGGTCCTCAATTTATGATTTGTTCCATCAAGTCCTAAATTGCAAATTTGATTTAAAAATCAATGCAATTGCACCCTTGCCAAAAATCAAACAGCTGCCCTGAAGTTGGCTGTCTTTTTCACTTTGGTCCTTGGTCTGAAATTAGTGCAATTTGACCCTCAATTGAGCAATAAAGTTCTAATTTCTTCAATTTTGGCTCCTGATTTGGTTTAAGTACAACCCCTCTATTTATTCATGTTTTTCATTTTGGTTCTTGGTTTTAGATTTCTTCAATTAAGTCCCTAATTGGCCATCAAACTTTAATATTTATGCAATTAAGCCCCTGATTTGATCAAATTAACTCTCAAAAATTATAATTTGACCTTAAAACTTTAATTTCTTCCAATTAAAGCCTAAATTAACTCCGAAATGAATTTTCATTACAATAAAAAACTCCATAAATTCAATTAAACCTTCAATAAAATTTAATTGAGTCCATAAACATCTGATTTTGGACTTTTCTTTCTCAAATTGAATTTTCTTTGTCAACAAGGCTTTCATCAGTCAACAAAAACTGTCAAATTTTAATCTTTGTATTTTTGAACTTCCTCAACCAATTGTTAACCATTTTTTAAGTGTTCTAGCGTCCTTTTTTCACTGTTATATTTTTTGTAATATTTTTTGAAGAGAGAAAAAAATATGAATTGGGGGATAACCTAAAAATGGGTTATAACAAAGAGTATAAATAAGCCTACCCGAATAGTAGACAAAACGGTGGGAACCAAGAAAAAGAAAAAACAAGATAAATAGAGAGGTTGGTTGTAGGAGGGGAAAAATCTAGAGGACAAAAAATTGAACAAGAAAGAGAAAAAGAAAAAAGAGAAAAGATAAAAAAAAAAAGATAGTGAGAAAAATGAAAAAGAAAACAAAAGGAGAGCATTGATTTTTTTTTTTTCATATTAAGAAAGAAAGAAAAAGGAAACATATGAAGAAAAATAAGGGAAAAAACCATATCAAAGAAGAAAAAGTATCTCTCTCCTTACCAACCCGAATCACAACCCTCTTTTTCAGTCAACATCTTAATTGTGAAACACCAATCACCACCACTTTGCTGTCTCCTCCCTCCATCGAATAACAACCCATATATTCTCTATCTTTCCAGTCGACTCAAAATTCACCTTCTTTTCCATTTCTCGACCAAAATTAGCCCTTCTTTGATAACCCAACTACACAACCACTTTAACCTCAATCAAGCCATCACTTTTAATGTTAGAAAATGCCAAAAACTCCTCCCTTTTTCTTGAAGAACAGAACAATAATGAATAACAACAAATTAAAAAAGAGAGAGACAAAGAGATAGAGAATGAGAAGAAGAGAAAAAAAAAATCTAAAGCTACATCTCACTAAACTCCTTTTATGATGTAGGAAGGAATAAAAAAAGAAGGTGCATTAGATCTAGCTAACCATATTCCTCCCTTATCATCATATAGTAGATCCACTCATCACTAATTATGACAATGTGTGAGATAACTAAGAGAAGGTTTTTGAGAGAAAAGGAGTTGTTGCAAGAACAAAAAGAGTATTAAGGACACTTCTCTTAAAATTACAAGTTTTTCACTTTAGCTAATAATAAATTAATGGTATAGAAATCCATGCTACAATTTTTTAGCTACAAGTTGTAACATCCCTTTTTATATTCCACAAATATTAGCATAATCATATACACTTCAATCTCATCACAAACATTTATCATATTTCACACTAACAATAGCATAATGAGATAAAATGTATATTTTCCATTAATTCCTCTCTTATATGCAAAATCAACTAATCATAACAATTCTCAACTGTAAGTTCTATAACCATCCTCAAGGTTTTCAATTCATAATGACATAATCAATCCAATCATTTTATATAATATAATTAAACTCATCTAAAATCATCTTTCACATAAAATTATGGATTGATAAATCACAATACACTTAAATAAACACATTTTCATTTTGCATTAATTGGCACCACCTTAATCAGCCATAAATGTCTTTAGGGATACTATGTTTTCTTCGTTAATGCCTTATAATTTAACACCCGTTGTCTTAACCCATTTTTTTGGGATATTCCCATATTCATTTCCTTTTCTTTTTTTTAAAAAACTGAAACAATGTCATTTAAAACGATATTATTCTTCTTCTTGCCTTGCACATACAGAGGCAAGGGAAGAAGAGCTTTGCTCCCCTATATTTTTTCCCACTTTCTTTCTTTCTTTCCACTTGCCCAAACCCTAACAAAACCCATGCGCCTTACCTACCACCAGATAAAAATGCAGAGGGGACAAGCTCTGTAGGCGGCTGCCTAGTGGTCGCCCGACTACCCCTTACCCTTGTGCCATGATTGGACAGGGGTAGTAGACCTCTCTCCCCACTTTTTCCCTATAAATACAATAAAAAGAGAGGAATCGGGGGGTGAAATAGAGGGAAAGAACAGAAAAAAAAACAAAAAAAAACAGACAAAAAACAAAGTGAAGGTTGAGAAAAAAACAAAGGGAACCGAAGGATATTTTCACGGTTGGAAAAAAAAATGGAGGGGGATGTCTATTTGAGAACTAGAGGAGCTGAAAACAAAGAAGAATGATGAAGGGAAGGTTTGAGTAGAGGAAAAGAACATAAAAACAAGAAAACAGAGGAGAAGAGAAGAACAATAACCTCCCTCTCTTTTGGTATCTCTCTCCGCCATTGGAAGCAACACCACCACCTCAAGGCACTGTCAACAACTTCACTGTCTGCCTCTCGCCATATTCTTCCCTATGTTGGTTGCGCTGCAACAATCTTGAAGAATAAAGAAGAAAATGATGCCTCTATACAAAAAGAAAAAAACAGCAGTAACGATTGGTTGCTTCACCGTCGCCTGGAACCAATGCCCGATCGTCTCCACCGCCACTGGCAGCACCGCTAACAATCATAGGTCAACCCTCCTCCCCTTCCTTTTCTTCTTCTTCTTCTTTCCCTGGCTGCTCCACTATCTTTGTGAACAATGAAGAGTGCATTAATTCACTCTACATTGTTCACGTTACAAGTGAATAGTGGAGAGCTGCTCCATTGTTCATTAGGCTGGATAACACCAACCCAGACCAAAATGCATTGGGAAAAAAATTCAAAAATTCCAAAACTCTTTTCAAAACATTTGTGATTTTCCATGTATTTTTCTATCAATTTTATGTAATATTGGTTTGTATTTTTATACTGTAAAGATATAAATCAGGTATTAAAATATCCGGTTTTCTCCAAAATGTTAAAAAAAAAACAAATAAAAAATAAATCTTATTTTCATGCATACAGCCAAGTGTCTAAAATTAAAAAAAAAATTATAACATATTTTCATAAAAAAATGGAGAAACAATTCAAAAACATGTTTTAGCATGCATTTTAGCTTTAATAACCAATTTATTAAAGTAATAAGAACTTGGTCAATATTTCAAGAATTTCAAAAAAATATTTTGTTTTCTTTTAATATTAAGGATTACAAACTTATATGTAAGACATATTCCTAATATTAAAAATGTAGTTCTTTTATGTATAGACTTTAGAGCGGTTAGGTTTTACCCAGTAAGATAAGAATCTCCTTACTGAGAAGAACTTTTCTTAAATCGTAGATGGACCAGCAATTGAAAATACAAACAAGACCTTAGATTTATATTAGACAATTAAGCAATGCAACTTATCTTAGGTAGGATGTATTTTGAGTGCTAATACCTTCTCTTTACACAACTAGTCTCTATACCCGATCTTTGAGATTAGTTAGGGTTCCTAGTGACTAAAATACGAGATGATGACTCCATTTTCTTTACCACTAATAAGAGACAATAATTCCTTGTCTCCCTATATTTTCTAGATAGACACTATACCTGAGGGGGGATGAATGCCGCAATATTGCACACGTGCGACACCCGTTGTAAATTATTCTAACCTAATTGATTCAACTTAACATCAATTTACATTTGTCCCAAAAATCTATCATAAATCCTAACATTAATTTCATGATTTTCACCTCAATTATTAATCGTTTCTCATGAAATTGCTAAATTAAATTTTGAATACCTTAATGAACGTTAATCTAATCTTTGAATTTTAACCTGTCAAAATTTTTCAAGTTTCTCTTTCTGTTTCCCTCTTCTACCTTGACGTTAATCTAGTCCCTCCTTCCTTCCCATAATTTGTCCCTCCTAATTAAGTGTTTAAGGGTGTTGATTCACAATCTCTCTTCAATTCTTTGGCTTTCTAATGGTTTTTCCCCAAGAATTATCTTAACAATTGAGGTTTTTCTCTCCTTTTTTCTTTTTACCTTCTAGCCTGCCTTAAGGAGCGAGAGGATGAGTTTTTATAATCATTTTTTTTTTTACTATTTACACATTAAACCCACCTTTTCATTTAAATTTTAATTTGTCCCCACAATTTTCTAGTTGATTGCTAAAATGAAAAGCTAGATTTTTTATTATATTTTTTTAATTTTAATTAATTACTTTGGCAGAGAAACTATATAGATTTAAATATTAACTATATTCTTAAAAAATAAATGACAAATAAGTAATAAATGAGCAATAATTCAAATTGAACTTTTTCTTTGCATGTGGTTCATTTCTAGTGTTTCCTGGTCACCAAGTGTCATGTCAGACACAACATCCATTGTATATATATAATTAAGTCCCTACATTTGAATTATTCCATAACATTCGTTTTCAAGGGTTTCATTTTCAGCAGAATCTTTTTTTCTTTTTTTTAACTCGAAAAAAGTATGTAATGAAGACAATTCCTTCTGGGTCTCTTGAAGCAAGACAATCTCTTTGATTTCTTTAGTCCAAATTAGAGAAGGAAAGAGTCCTCTGGGTCATATTTTTAAATAGGAGAAGTTATCCGTCTTATCTCCTTTGTCTAATCTTTTGGATTCATTTGAGGAAGGAGTCTCTCAGAGAATTTTGAACATGAGAGACTTGTATATTGAGATCTTATTAGCTGAAAAGAAGAGGATTTAATTATAGGGCAACTCATCAGCGTTATCTGGATTTTGTTGTTATGGATTTCGGTCCGGAGTATTATTCGGTTAAGTTTTCCATTGACGAGGATAAATTTGACTTCAACTTTTAAAAATTAGAAAATTTCACCATTCTTCATCTTTCAAATAGAAACCTTTTGTTATTAATTTCTAAAAATAAAAGATTTCATTGATTTTAACCCTTTAACAAAAAAAATTGATATTAATCATTATAAATATGAGATTTAGTTGATTTTCCCATTCTAACAAAAGTTTTTTGACATTAATCTTTAAAATTAAGATTTCATCGATTTATTTTTAGCAATAAATTTTTTTGATGTTAATCCTTAAAAATAAAGGATTTTATCAAAATATATATATATATATATATATAAAACTTATTCAAAACACGAAATAAACTCGATGAGAAATAACTTTTCAACACAATTTTATTCTTAGTTTGAAAATATTTTTTTATAGATTCATATGTACACCAAAAGATAACAACATAGTGACTTCTAGTGGCATTGATAGTGCCTTGCAGGTGGTGGTGTTGTGTTTAGGGCAGTTTTCTCTCTTTAGTTTCAAGTTTCTTTTTCTTTTATATTTTTGTTTTTTTTTTTCTTCCTATCCTCTTTTTTTTTCCCCTCTAAAACTTTTTGGTTCAATCTGAAATTGTTTCTAACCCAAAAAACTCACCTTTTCTTCTTCCTCCCTGCTTGATTTTTCATGGTTTCGAGTTTGCTCCTTCTCTTTTCTACCTTGCTTCTTTATTTATAGGAAAGGATAAAGGTTCTAGAACTTTTTTTGGTGGAATAATAATATCCCTTAGTTTCCTTGAGTCAATCTCAACCCTTTACCATTGTTTTATATTTTGGTTTAACATGCTTGGTTTGATCTCATTGCACTAGTTGCTTTTAGTCAATTTAGAAGGTCCAAGGACATATTTTTGGCTGAATGTCAAGTACATGTACAAGGGATGAGAATGATATGTTGTTTTTCACTGTTAGGAGGCACGAGAGTGATAAAAACGTTGCTCAAAGTTGGGCCAAAACATGCCAAAAAAAAAAAAAAAATTCTGCAAACCAAATGTGAGTGGGAAGAGATTTTACTCGTGCATTAAACAATGTTGTTTTAGATTTTTTTTTTTATTACAATGATGTTATTTTAAACAAAATGCATCATCTCATTTAAATTAAAATGGTGTCATTTTGGTATATAAAAAAGTTATACTTCTTAAACAAAGCAACCCAAGTTTTTCACGTATTCCATTTTAGTCCTTGTTTTTTCAATTGTTTTATTTTTGGCCAATTTCAGCCTTTTTCTTATCATTTGTTTTTATTCCACCCCCTAATTGCATTCAAAATGGTACCTCAATATTGATACCATTTACAATTTAGTCCTCAGCTTTCTATTTTTTAAATTTAAACCAATTCCAACCTTTTTCTTTTAATTTATTCGCAATTTCATCACTGATGACATTAAAAATAGTCATTTAACTTTGCCACCTTTTCGAATTCAGTCATCATTTTTTTTTTAATTTTTAGCTAATTTCATCAATTTCCTCTCAATTTCTTCATAAGTTGACCCCTAATTTCATTAAAAAAGGCCTTTTAAATTTGGCATCTTTTGTAGTATAGCCCTTGATTCTCTAATTTGTGTGTATTCAGTCAAATTGACTCTAAATTTTGATTTATCTCTTCAATTAAGCCTTTGATTGAATAAATAAAATCCCTAAGGTTTTTTTTTTGATCCTTGATTCTTTAATTCTTTAAATTTCTATCAATTTAAACCTTTTTCTTTAGTTTTTCTTGAATCACGCCCTTGATTGCCTCTTAGAATTATTATTGATCATTTTGTACTTGTTGTGGCTAAGTCCTTAGTTTTTAAATGTCATTATTTATTTGATTTTATACCAAATTATATTTTGATTTTTTTGATTTTTATTATTTTTCAACATTTATCATTTTTGAAAAAAAATCTATCAAATGTTGTTTGCAAAATATTTTGATGTAATTTTTTTTTTTGAAGAAGAGTAAAATCGTTATGACAATGTCTCTCACTTAGTTTTATAGGATGTGTTTTTAGCCATATTGACATTGTTGGTGATCATAAGTGTTTATGAATGTTATTTTTGGATATTGCTAGAATCTACATTAAGACTGATCCTTGGTTATCTCTTAGAAAATATAAGCAAATTTATACTATGCATTTTATAACTAGTTCAATGGCTAAAATAGATTGAGTAAAGTGTTGTGCAATATCTTATGTGTATGACAAGAGATGAGTTTGAGATTAGCAATTATGTTTGTGACTAGATTATTTAGACTTTTGACATATGATTAAGTGGATTATATAGACGCAACAATGGAAATAATGACACGTAAAATTTTGAAAAACTTGAGATCATTTAGTCATAAGGATGTTAAAAATGCATTTTTAACTCGGCATGGAAAATGGGTAATAAACTTGGATCGTAAAATCATAAAATCATAAGAAATTTTAAAATGCATTAGAAAAAATTCATGCTTCAAATAAAAATTCATACATAGTTCAAGCACCTTAAAATACATGGTTCAAATAAAAATTCATATATAATTTAAGTAACTTTTCATTAACTAATAATTAACAAACTTAAAACAAATAATCTACTGGTATGTCATGTAAACTAAAATCAGCTTCATTGCCTTAATCTTCCTTATTATTTCACAAATATTCATCAATATCATTAGCATCAAGAGGATTATTAGTGTCACTACTAGTACCATCACCAATATTATAAACATTAGTGCTACTACTAGTACCAACACCAATATTATCAATGGTATTTAACTCAAAACTCCTTGAATTGTCTAAATTCTCATCAATTTGAATCTCCGAATCATCTTCAGTACCATGACTCTCCATTTCAGCATCATTAGGAATTTCTTCTTAATAACTTTCATCTTCTTTACCATTTTTTCTTTGTGTTGCATTGTTAATAGTACCAAGCAAATCAATTTTTGAATGTTTTTCTTCCTCGGTTATCTAATCATCATCAGATGAAAGATCATCTTCTACACCAAAATCATCAGCTTGCTTTTTGACTTGGTTATCATTCATTCAATTTCAGATTGTACATTACAAATACCAAGTCATTCATTTTTTCTCTGGTGGAAACGATTTCTTTGTTTTGTATGAACCTCAATAAACAATTCAAATTTATAAGATTTTTATCAAATATTCCAACATTTAAAATAAAAAAAAAAAAAAAACTCACCATCTCAAATGCACTCTAATTAAGCTCACATTTAGATGAAATACAAGTCAAGCTTAGAATTCGGATTGCAAACCTTTGTAATTATGGACATTCATCCCTATAAGAATCCCACTATTGAGCTAAAGTTTTTTTTTATCTCTTGCTGTCTTGGCAGTCTTAATGCCAAACAATCCTTTTGCATCCTTGAATGATTCAAGTTGCAAGTCAATTTTGCACATTTCGCTTACATTAGGCACCATCCTTTCTAAGTATTGATATAATCTAATTTTAATGTTGGCAATAACCTTAAAATTGAGATTATAATGATAATGAAGATTCAAATAATAAGTTGCTGCATGCATGTAAGGGCCTGTGGAGTTGAAGTTCCCATCTTGCATCAACAATATTTCATATAGGTATATAACTATATATATAAAAAAAAATAAAAATATCATTACAATATACGAATATCTAATTGGAAGTATCTCTAAAGACATTCATATTAATAGATGACAACATTTGAAATAAAAATTAGCAAGATATATACCTTTCTTTCACATAATCAAAATTCACTTGTATCTTCTCTTTTGCTTCATCCATTGCTTTATATATAAAATCCATAGTTGGTTTCTCATCTAAATCAACTAATTAAAGAGCTTTAATTAGATGATATGCTGCCTTAATACATATAGTGACATCATGCTAAAACATGGTGTCCAAAACATAATTTTGAATTCGTTTCCCTTTTTTTTATTCATGCAAACCTACATAAACTCCATTGTTTGGAAGTAAACATAGTCATCAGCTACATTTTATGATCATTCAAACATTCTAGAGTCAAATATGCATTAGCAAACCGAGTGACAGTAGGCCTAATCAAATCCATTCCTTTCATAATGGGCCTTAACATGGACATAAGAATAGTTCTTGAATAAATATATGAGGTGATTCTCCTCTCCTTAGCAATAATTACTCGATGAACCTCTAACTTCTTCTCAAAATCTTCTAATATCAAGTCAATACAATGGGCAACACATGGTGTCCAAAATGAACTCTTTTTTTTTTCCCATCAATAATTGTCTCGTTGTTTTTTAATTTACAACATTATTAATGACTACTTGGACAACATTTTCCTCCCCAATCCTCTCCATAATGGCATCTAACATCTCAAATACCTTGTCAATAGTCTTGGACATATTAGAAGTATCCACCGATGACAAAAAACTGTCCCTTTATGACTATTAACCAAAAAGTTACAAATACAAGGTTTTATTTATTTATCTATCCATCAGACATTATTGAACTACCTGTTTTTTTTCCATTCTAGCTTGTACTCCTCAAGCAATTTCATTGTTTGATCCACTTCCTGCTTCAAATACTTCTCTCTAATATCATGGTAGGATAGAGGTTTGAATCCTGGCCCATGCTTTGCAACCAATTCAAGTGCCTTTAGAAACTCAGGGTTTTTTTACACAATTAAATGAAATTGCACTAGTGTAGAAAAACCTTGCAATTTGTCGACATGCTTCTTCTCTAATATCCTTTTTTAGCAATTGCTTTAGGGTTGTTTGTGTACTTCCACTCCCACTAGCTGCTCTATTTCCTTTGTCCTTGGAGCTAATTTCTTTTATTTCATCATCATCATCATCATTTCCACTACATTGATGGCCTTTCTTTCTTTTCTTTTCAGTTGCTTCTAGATTTTTTCACCAAAACACCCAAAATCATTTGCTTAACATTTTCTGGAACTTGCTAACATGGCTCAACATCCTTACGAGTGCAAGCCAAATGCTGTTTAAAACGAAAAATACCTTTACTGATAGTTTTTTGACAATACTTGCACTGAACTTTTTTAGAATTCTTATCAATATTTATACCATGTCGCCATCCCACATCAAGTCTATTACCATAAGAATTTTTTCTAGATGCCATAAGTTCAACAATTCAAGAATCAACTCAAATCAGCCATGTAATCAATCCAAACATTTTATGATTGTAATTAAATTTTTGTTATACATAACAATTCACAAAGCTATAATACTGTCAATATGCTTTAGTACATGTACTATACAATTAAATTTTTTGTAAAATCATTCCATCATTCCATTAATAAAATGGCATCTTAAAATATACTTTCAATCTGCTTCAGTACATATATTGAAATGGCATCCTAAAATCATTCCATCATTCCATTAATAACACTACAGACATAGAGCAATCATGCAGACACATGCCGTGATCTTGAAATGTGAATTACTGGAAAACCATCATACTAAAATTAGCTTGAAAATCATTATACTAAACAAACTCAACGCACATCAGACAAGCAAACGCAGACACCACCAACACTATTATTCATTGCAACACCAAGGTATGCAGAAATTCACATTTTAGTATGATGATTTTAATAACACCACAGACATAGAGAAATTAGGACCGGGGAAATCATCATACTAAAATCATTCCATCAAGCAAAACATTATAGTAGAGACAAATTGTTATTCAAAATCATTATCAGGACCGACAAAAAACATCAACATCTGTACAGGGGAATATTACATTTTCACATTTTGACTCTGTGCAGGTCTACAGGGGAATATTACATCATGGGCAATCATAAAGGTATATGGGAATAGCTTATGGTGAAGAGGAAACCATTGATGATGAAGGCTGAAGAGGAGAGCGATGTCATTTGCTGTTGTTGATGAAGAGGAAGCCGTGAGCTGTTAATGATGGGAAAGAAAGGAGATCGTTGCCGCTGTTGATGAAGATTGAAGAGGAAGCCGTGAGCTGTTGATGATGGGAAAGAAAGGAGATTGTTGCCGCTGTTGATGAAAAGAAAGCCGTGAGCACTAATGACTAGAGTGAAGACTGGACTGATGACTAGAGTGAAGATTGGACTGATTGTCGCCGCTTTTGTGGTTACCAGTTGGTTAATAGAGAAGGAGATTAGGAATTTATTCTCATTGAAAAGGAAGAAAGGCGATGCACTGATGATTGGAGTGAAGATTGGAGACTTTGGAGTGACTATGCATTTACCCAACCAATAAGTGGTGGACACCTGGAGCATGGAGGGAAACATTTACTTTAGTCTATGTGTTTTGGTGAAATCGTTCAATCGGTTTTGAACTTGTGTGATTTTTTGCAATTTCACCCAATTTCAACCTGATTTCACCAATTTTTGATTTTTCAAACGATTCAGCATGTAAAGCATGTTTTTACTTGTAAAATCATATGATTTTATTAGTCAAAACGCGATTTTGATAACCTTACGAATTAAAACGACTCATATGTACCACCCAGAATTGAAAGGGTTACCATACAAATTAAAATGCAAAACCCAAGATCATTTAGTCAATCCGAGCTCAAATTTATTTTTTCATGAACGTTCAAGGTACAAAAACATATGATATGAACTCCCCTCATCAAATGGAATAATTTGACATAAAAATCTTTTATTTTGATAGCCTAAATTGGTATACCAACAATAAGTTTCTTTCATTACTGTGAGAATTCGGCGACCCCTCTCTTTCTCCTCTCTCAACTAGGGACAAAAAATTAACAAAAATAAACATATGTAGCAAAATAGAATTGGAACAATTTCAAGGGATGAAAATTGTATAATTTGTGTGAATGTTTAAGATGGAGGATCAAGGTTAATTTTTTTGAAACTTATGATACTCCATCCATGTTTGTCGTATTTTTCATTTTAGTCTCCCTCTTCTAATCCCACCATTTGATAAAAATTTGAAAGCAATTGCTCCTTAAATTGACTAAATCATCCAAAAATAAAATAAAAAAAAAAACAAAATTTTACATAGTAAAAAAGAAAACAAAAATCCACGTGTTATAGAGTATTAAAAAGTATATTAGTTATTTTACTCTAAATAAATAAAAAATCACTATACACAGTTGCGAAGGTCCATTGTTTTTGCTGAGAAAGGCAAAATCATAATTTTATTATATCAATTGTGATGCTAATAAGCTTATAGCTATGGTAAAAATACTACAGTATAACCACCGCACCTTTGGGCATTCTTCGAAGAGGGCAGTCCACTGATCGGAAAACAATGCTTAGTATATATCATAGTAGTAATTTCTAGTCCGAAACAAAAGCATCCATACAGTATAGTGTAGGACAAATATGTGCACATTTACAGCATCTTTTCGACTTTTGCTGGGTATTTCCAAGGATGTTTCAGTCAGCCATGATTACAGTTTGTCTATAAGCACAGATAAACAGCACAAGCAAGCAAGGCTCCTTGGACCCACTCCCGTGAATACTAAACCATCGTTCCCCGTACACAGTAGATAGTGTTGAGAACCAAACACAAAAACCAAAAAAGTAGCTGCACGAAGACAACCATGGTAGAGTACCCACCAATTTATCTTCCGGACTACTACTCTTAGCAATCAGTTAAGCCCTTTATCTGTCCTTCTTGCATCCCATCTCCTCCCATTTTCTGATATCCTTTAAGTTTTTATACTTTTCCTATTATTAATCCTGTATATTCTTCAAGCTTGGAAGGGTGAATCTCTCGATATAGTCCAACATATGGAGCAAACTCCTTATTGGATGTTGACTAAACGGAAGCATAGTTTGGATTCTCATTTTCAGGCTTCAACCAATCCTTCGTTTGATGATTCTTGGGAAGAACAAGCTTTCGCTGAAGATGCAGCTGGTCCTCTCGGAGGATGTATATGGCCTCCAAGATCTTATCCTTGTAGCTTTTGTAGAAGAGAATTTAGGTCTGCTCAAGCTCTAGGAGGTCATATGAATGTCCACAGGAGGGATAGAGCTAGACTCAAGCAATCTCCAAGTCCTCACAATGAAATTCTTCATCACGAGCATCCAAAACCTCGCAATCACCTTCAAAATCCCTATACATCTTTCGGTTTTCAATACCCATCTCAGCTTTGTACCTTGGATTATTGCCCTAACCCTAATCCTGATCCTGGTTTTATTCCATCCCGAACTTCATCTTCTAGGATTTCAATTACATCTACTCAAGAGAGTTTCTGTGATAAAACCATTTCCCCTCCTTTCACTTCTTTTATTGTTGAAGAACAACAAAAGAGATCCCATAAATCTTCCCCCCCGCCACAGACTAAGTTAGCTAAAGAAAGATGTCATATATCTTCTCTAAGCACTGAAGGAGAGCAGAATTCAAGGAAAATAGAATCAGGATGTAGAGCCAAAGTAGATTATGTCCAAACAGATTTGTCTGTCAGCTTGAATTTAGTCGTTCGACGAACTCGCCCGAGCATATCAGACTGTGGGGAGGAGCCTATGAGCTGCAAGAAACGGAGGATTGATAAATCATCATTACCTTTCTTTCTAAAGTGTAATTCAGTTGATAAGCATCGTGTCCAGTCTGAGGTGTTTGAAATAAGCCCTTGCACTGTAGATGAATTGGATCTTGAGCTCAGGCTTGGTGACCGGCCTAAGGTAAAGTAGTTGCAGAATCTCGAGTGCTATCGAACATATTACTGGCCGTCTAGCACCTTCTTTATTATGTTGCTTGATTTCCTCTTTGCCGTTTTTTCTTCTTTTCCTTTCTTAGATCATGAGATCATGGCCTCTTTTCTTTGTTAGATCCTTGAGAACTTCGGCTATCTCTCAATCGTTTATGATTTCGCAAGGTGCATGTAACAATAACAATATTAAGAAAAGCATGACAGAAAAACATGAAGAGCTCATCTATCTTCCGCGATATCTTGTTTATAATAGCGAATTTTTTTGATTGCATCGACCATAGTTATTAACCACGGAAAGGTAATTATGAATGGATCACGATAATTTCTATGCCTGTCCAATTCATTTCATTGTTTTTTTTGCACTCTTATTACCAGATTTACTAATAAGTATATTGACATCTTCTCTTGCATTTATTTTCAAATATTCTTAACTCATATGCTCAGCGAAACACAGATAATTTTTTATGCAAAATCTTTCTGCTGTTTAATTTTCTCGGCATACTTCACAGAAGAAACTTCGTTTAAGAACTCGTAAGTTTAGGACTAGCTGGAGAAGTTTTAGCATTGATCTACAACTGGGATGTGCTTCAAATTAAGATGGAATTAATTGCAATAGTGTTTGTTTTTCTGAGAGAGAAAGACAGGAGGGACGGAGAGATCAATAATGGCAGTTTTGGAGCTTTGGTGGTGAGATTAATCAGGTTTAAAGGTAATGGCTAAAACTGCATGGAATAACGTGAGCACATATCCCCATTCAGCACCTCACTGACATTCTATCAGAGAATTAAACTGAACGCATAAGACACACAGAGATTGGTTTCCAAGGACACATAAGTCAGATACATCACAACATCGATTCCCTTTTTTCTTGTACTATTATCTTCATCATCAGATTTGTTATAGTTTCAATATATCATCTCTCGCATAAGTCCATTTGTTTGTGTTCTCTTCTATCACTTTCTCTCTCTCTCTCTCCCTCTGTCGTGTTTATAATCCCTCCAAAAGTTTCTACCTACTATGGGAATCACTGCATTTAAGAATTGCAAATCATCCATTTAAGTATTGCGAATGATTATATAATATGCCTTTACTTAATCACAAAGAGAATATTATCACGTCATGGTTTTTAGCCACTGACTACGCTTCTTTTGTTTGTGCATAATCCATAATTAGTTATGCATCTTTTCGTTAGCATAAGCCATATGCCAAAATAATTACAGAGTAAAATAATTAAATTAGTAAAAACAACCACCATCAAAACCCTAGCTAACCCTAGGTTTGTGTTCAAAGTGGAAAACCAAGCAAGAACAAGAATCACAATAAAGGATTAGCTAGTGGGCCTTTTGTTTTTCTTCTTTTTTTACAGAAATAGCTAGGGAAATCCATAGAACGTCCCTTTGACTTTAAGGACATTTCAGAGGAAACTGAGAGGGCAGAGGTATCATAAAGGAGGAATTCAAGTCATACATACCCAACTAATATTTTCCTCAGAAGGCAAGGAAATGAAGAGATGCTTTATTGATTCGAGGTCTGTTTTCATGTGCGTTTTGGTTTCATATGACGCATGTCATGTCATAATAGTTGCAGTAGTTCCCCATAGAGAATAGGGCTGCAGAGTAGAAAGAGTGATTGTATGCCTAGGTCTCAACGAGGTGCTACTTGTGTGAAAGAGGGCTCAAAGTTAATTGGTTGGAGTTCGTCTGCATTAAGGTTATGAGTTGGATAGGTTTATTTTGGTAACAACTAGCGAGGTCTTAAGAAGTGCGCACAGAGAGCGGTCTCGAAGGAGTCAAGTTGGAAGTGACAGGAAGTGCACATGGGCATGATATGTCTTTTTTCTGTTACTTCAAAGAGTTATCATAGGATTAAGTGAGGGAATGAGTAGTTATTCTCAGCTTGCGTGGGTTTCTCTGTCAAGGGCATTTTGCAATTCCAAATTCTTGTTCGAAGAATGAGAATTTTTTATAATAATACCTTATGGAAGTAGTTGTTTATAATCTTTTTTTCTTTTTTTTTTTGGGTAGAAAGCAGCTGTTTATTTGTTTATAATTGTTTTGACAACTAAGGGTATATTTGCATGGGAGGAAGTTCCCCTCACAGTCACGAGCTCACTTCACACTGGCGACATAGTGTTCAGCGACTGCAGTTTGTATATTCAATGTTTTACTCAATTCAGTATCATCGTGGAATCAACCAAGGATTCAATATTAATGCGTTTCCTTGTCTTTAAGGGTAATTCGTCTCTAAGACTTGAAGCCATTTCAGTTCAGAGATTCCATGTTCTACCTCTGCTCTCTCTCTCTGTCTGTATATATATACATAAAAGCCTGGCCATTTTGCAGACACATCACCAAGGAAGCAAAATAACTTGTTACTTTCTGCTTTCAATAAACCTGACTTCTACGCCAAAATACCATTCTTGTCATTCAGTAGATTCACACCAGAGATAAGGAAAGAATTGCTCAAGATCATTGGACGAGTAACAAATATCCAACACGATTGAATTGGAGAATCATATTTTTCTAAAATTGCAAGGAGATTTTGAAACAAATCCAAGCAAAATATAGGTGATTTCTTGCGACTGTACATTTAACATGATAAATCAAAATCCCTCCTGATTTTGAGCCTCGGTCCAGGTAACGGGCGGTGAAATGAGACCTGGATGAAGCCTTAAACAAGTTCACTGTATCTTGAGGAAATTCTGCTCCACAAAACGATTCCATAATGTATTTTCTCAATAAAAAATATTTCAAATACTAATAAAAAATACTTTTGAACAAAAAAGAAAGAATACAGGAACGTACGGCATCGTCAGTTAAACACATTGAATTTATAATACATGCCTTCAAATTATGGATTATTGAGAATATTTTCTTCGAATTATTGTACGAGACATGGTCCACCAATAATGGCATGGACCAAACCACCAAAACATGAACATACAAGTGAATCCACGTCATCAACCCTAGGAAATCCTAGCCATGGTTATCTAAAAAGGAAGAGAAGAGACGCTTTTTACTAAATAAACTATTATAATACCATTAAGTAATGGCCATGCACGCGGTATCATTTAATTTTCATATTGTAATTGTCTTTTCAAAACTAGATCCTTATGTTACATTCCTAGGACTCCTCGATAAGAAGAAAAGATCAAGGCAGATGTCGGTCGTGAAGCATCAAACTAGTAGCAGTGTATAGGCCGAAGTTGGGGGCGACAGATCTTGTTCGAGAGTGTTTGCTTATGTGATTGCGTCAATTTTTGAAGCAGTCACATAAAAATAAACTATTTGGTAATTGAAAAAAAATATCATTTACTATTTGTGAGTTATTCTATTTTATGTTTAAAATGCAAGGCAATCAATAGCATCTTTGGTGGGAAGCATTTGATTATGCTGCAAAGTTGGCGGACTTCAGACCTATCAATTTGGTGAGAAGCTTGTATAAGATTATACTGAAGATGCTGACAATCAGACTAAAACATGTTATGCCAAAAGTTATTATAGACAATTAAACTGCTTTCATCAAAGGTAGGCAAATACTTGATAGTGTATTGATTGCAAATGAGGTTATTGCTTACATCAAGGAAAAACATGGTAAAGTTTATCTTTTCAAACTTGACTTCCACAGAGCATTTAATTTTGTTCTATGGGGATACATTAATGAAGTCATGGCTAGTATGGGTTTTGGAACTAGATGGCGAGGGTGGATTATGCAATGTATTTCCACAACAAAGATGGTTGTTCTTGTTAATGGCTCTCCCATAGAGGAATTCAGCTTGGAAAAAGGATTACGCTAAGGAGATCCGCTCTCTCCTTTTCTCTTTAATATTGCAGTCCAGGGATTGAGTTGTATGCTACATCGTGGTTGTGATATGGAACTGATTGAAGGACTAAATTTCAGCAAAATTGGTCCTGCCCTATCTCACTTGCAGTTTGCGGATGATACCCTTATATTCAGTTCAGCTTCCCTATTTAGTTTACAGAACATAAAGTGTATCCTTTTATGCTTTGAACTTATATCAAGGATGAAAGTTAACTTCTACAAAAGCAGTATTATTGGCGTGGGTATTGAAGATCATGTATGTCGCCACTCAGCGTAGATTCTTAGATGCAAGCAGGAACAACTCCCCATCACATATCTTGGTCTCTCCATCGGTGCAAATTTGAACAGAATTTCAATGTGGAAGCCTATTATCTGCAACATTAGCTGCAGATTGGCTGCATGGAAAGGCAGATTCCTATCTATTAGAGGTAGATTGTGTGTACTTAAATCTGTCCTAAGTAACCTACCCATCTACTATTTATCTTTATTTCCCATGCTTGCAACAATTGCAACAACAATTGAGAGGAGGTTCAGATCCTTTCTATGGTCTGGAAAAGAGGAAAGCAGGAAATTATGCAATGTCAGCTGGACAACAGTTGCTTTTTCAAAAAGGATAGGGGGTATTGGGATTGGATCTTTAAGGGATAAAAATAACGCTATAAATGGCTATGAAAGTTGGGCTTGGAGGAAACAATTGTGTGGAAGGAAGTGATCAAATTCATACACAACACAATTTGCTCTGGTTTCCTGCCACAAGCCTCTATTTTAGGAGCTGGAAGCACATGGACGCGTATGATCAACCATTGCATTAAAGATGACAAGTTACAAGAGATTGTGTCCCATCAGTCTATGGTTCTTATTGGAAATGGCAAGAGAACAGTGTTTTGGCATGATATTTGGCTTGATAATTACTATTTTGCAGATCGTTTCCCTACTCTTTACCATTTATCCAATGGTAAAGATGCCATCCTTAACAAGATGGGAATGTGGGATGGCTTTGAATGGATATGGCTCTTTTCCTAAACAAGACTTTTGAGGGTTCAAAACATTGGCTTGTTAGAACAACTACATACTGTTCTCTCAACGATGCACTTAGACAACGAGGCAGAGGATAGACTAATATGGAAGGACAACAAATCGAGAAGATTTTCCATTAAATCTCTATGTAGGCTACTAAGCCCCACTTACTATTCTAACAATGGCTTCTTTTTTGCTGGAATCTGGAAAGGTGTAGTCCCTCCCAATATGGAGATCTTTTGTTGGATGACTATTATTAACAGACTCAACACCCGAGATGTGCTGGTTAGAAGAGGTGTTTTGGATAGTTCAGACTTTAACTGTCCTATTTGTCTAGTTGAGGAGGAGTTGGTTGATCACTTAATTCTACAGTGTCATAAGCATTGGATCATCTGGTCCAAAATCATCAAGTGGTGGGGATTATCATGGTGCTGCCCAAAGAATTTGTCAGGCTTATTCTCTTAGTGGACTATCATGGTTCATGGTAAATTTTAGAAGAAAGCATGGCTGATGTTGTTTTTCTCAGTGGCGTGGTCCCTTTGGCTTCTTCAAAATGACCTAATCTTTCAACAAAAGTCGTCAAAGTATGATTCAGTCTTCTTACATCAATTGGTTATTCTGACCTACATCCTGACTTTCCTTACTCCCCTCTAGATCTGTTAAGATCAGAAGGTCTGATCCGTTGGTCCAATGTTCAGATTACTAGAACCGGTGTTATATGGTCTCCTCCACCCATTGGTAGATTTAAGTGGAATGTGGATGGCTCCTCTCTTGGAAAGCCTGGACTTTCAGGTATAGGTGGTGTCCTGCGAAACCACCATGGTCATCTCCTTGGTATTTTTTCCCTGCCAGTAGGGACTCTAGACTCGAACATAGCTGAGCTGAAAGCTGTTGTCAAAGCTATTGAGCTCTCAGCCTCAAATTGTCTTTTTCATCATAAACATATTACTATTGAATTTGATTTTGCCAATGTAATCAGCTGGATGCATAATTCTCACAACAGGACATGGATGCACATAGAGCTCTTCTCCATAGTTTAGAGATTGACTAGACTATTTGGCTCAATTACTTTTTCTCATGTGTACCGTGAGAGCAATAGTCTGGCAGATTGTATGGCTAAGCAAGGAGTGCAAAGATTAAGTAATTTCATTGCTTGGTTTTGATCAATCTCTTAGATTATGTCTATCAGGCTGCTAAATGTGCTTCTCTTTAGAGGTCTAGATTCACTAGAGAGATGAATTGGAGACTTTTGGAAGTTTCCCCTAGATTTTGTTGTAATGGTTATCTTGTGTAGATTATAATGTTGCTTTCTTAGGCTATATCTGATGTGTTGTCCTCTTTGTATGGACCTTGCTTTGTTTGGTAGTTCCTGTAAAATTAATATACAGCAGGCTCTGTAATTTCACATGCCGCCATGTTATGGCATTTAATGAAATCAAATACTTCTCAAAAAAATCAATAGCATCTTTAAGTTGTTCTCCATCTTCTAAAAACATTCTATGGAGAATAGTAGTGAACATTTTCACTATTTCAGTCAAACCAGATTCGGTTTAAACTTAAAAACATTGAATGAGGTCCGACCCAGTAAAATAAAAAAAAAATCTAATTTTTTTTTTTTTAATTATGTTTTATTTAAAAAATTAGTGTTTAATATTATTCAATGACACTACATAAATTAGAAGGATATCGCATAATGATGTAGCATTTGCAGAATTTGATTGCAATCCCAATTTTGTTCTTGATTATATTTCACTTGATGTTGTTACACACTCAAGAAACCATGGAAATTGTAATCCTTGTCAGATGGATTTCATACATGATGGAATTGTAGATAGTTTAATGGAACAATAAAAAATATTTTATATAAAATATTATTTATTTCATGGCGTAATAGCAGTAGTTAAATCTAAAATATTTAAATTAAAAACTATGAATATATATATATATATATATATATATCAACTAATCTCAACTAAAAGTACTTTTTATAAAATAATTTTTTTTCAAATCATAACCACAAAAACTATCACAATACCAACACACTTCAAAATAAAAGCCTTTTAAGGTTCAGATGTCTTTTTTTTTTTCTTTTAGAGGATTGAAGGGGTACGAGACTAAACCTCAAGTGAATGAAAAAGATTTGACGATCTATATAAAATGGAGTCCACATTTCAGGACATTGTCATCCATCCTATATGGCAATTCCTAGTTGGTGGCCAATTCAAATCATATTGTTTTTAATTAAAAGCCAAACTCTCAGCCAACATTAGTACGGAAAATTCAATACAGAAACTAAATTTCTAATCTCTCCTATCCGACTCTCATTTATTATATTTCCCTCTCTCTCTCTCTCTCTCTCTCTCTCTCTCTCTCTCTCTCTCTCTATCTATCTATCTATCTATCTCTAAACATAAAACCACTCAAGTGCTACAAAATATTGAACTATGGTGTAACCAAGCTGCACTGGAAAAGAAATCGAGGCAGCATAAAGCTTAATTTGTTCACATCGAAAGCCAACTAGCTAAGAATAATGAGGAGATTTAACCTTTAGTTAGCTGATTTTTTTTCCTATCAATATATGTAAAGCAATAAACAATAGTTAAGGTAGAGATTACAATACTATAGTAATGCCAATAATATTTCTTATATATATATATATATATATATATATATGTCCACTCAAGCCGAGGATGAAGGATTGACTAGAAGATTGAATTGAAAAGTAGTACAAGAAGCAGTAAGAAATGTCTTAGTAAAGACATCTGCAAGTTAATCCTGAGAAGAGATAAAATGAATTTGAATCTTTTTATTCACAACCCTGTCTTGTACAAAATGATATTCAATCTCAACATGTTTAGTACGAGTATGAAGATAGGATTGACAGATAAATAAGCAGCATCAAGATTATCATACCAAATAGTAGGAGTAGAAGCAAAAGGAATATGCAGATCTCTCAATAAATTCTAAAGTCAGTCTCAGCAATGCCATCGGCTAAGGCTTTATAATCAGCCTTGGTGGAAGAGGGAGCAACTATGTGTTATTTGCTGGATTTTCCAATACACCGAGATGCTAAATCAAGACAACGATAACCAAGATGAGAGGAACTGTATCCTAATAACACACATGGAGATGAGCGGAAATCCAACTTATCATGAGCATGGTATGAACGTAAGAAAGGAAAACAAAGACACCTAAAAGTATATAGAAAATCATAATCCGGAGTATGATTAAGTAGACACTCAAACAAAGATTGATTTGGAGGACAAGAGTAGACATGTGATTGATGAGATATACTGATGATTCAAATGTATAATTCCAAAATCATAACAGAGCATTACATTGTCATAAGAGGTTAAGGCCAATTTCGACAATATGTCAATGACGATGCTCAATGGTGTCATTTTGCTCATGTGTATAAGGACAAATTAACTTGTGATGTATACCAATAGTTTGGAAGAAACTTTTTAACTTACAATATTCACCACTTCAATCAGTTTGAACAGATTTAATTTACATGAAAATTGACGCTCAACAAGTACTTGAAAATGATAGAATATAGAAAACACATATGATTTTGCAACAAGAGGATAATATCATATATGTTTTGTATAAGCATCGATAAAAATAACAAAGTAATAAAAAAAATAAGAGGAAAACATAGGGGTAGGGCCCCAAAAATTAATTAATATTAAATCAAGTGGGGCAGTAGTTTTGCGACTCGTAGTTCTCAACGACAGACATAATGACTTGCCTAGCGGACAAGCTTGACATTGAACAAAAGAGCATCTAGAAGTACAAGTTATTGTTGGAAACTAACAAATTAAAAATACAGGAAGTAGGATAACCTAATCGGCGATGCCATAGATCAACAGTCAAAGAGATGTAAGGAGACAAATAAACTTTAGGGATGGACGTGGCAAAAGACTCATATAGAACATAGAGACCATCATTACTCTAATCGGAAAGGAGCACTACCTCGGTGGTGAGATCCTTAACATAAAATATAAATGCGTGAAATTCAAAATAAACATTATTATCATGATAAAGTTTCTAAATAGATAGTGGTAGTTTAGTAATACGAGGAACATGTAAAACGTTAGATAATGTAAAGGTGCATTTAGGGGAAGGTAACATGTTATGCCAAATATGGGATATGGAAAGGCCCTTACCATCACCAACATGTAAATGATCATTACCAAGATAAGGTGTAGAATTAGTTAGAGTTGTAAGATTTGGCATAACATGTTGGTTCACACTAGTGTCTAAGAACCATATAGGGGCAGAAATCATGTCAACAACAAGATCAGTAGAGGGTTGTTAGCCACTACTATGAAACTGGGCACATTGAGGAGTTGTGTGGGCGAAGGAGAAGCACATTTGACACTTGATGTATTGCTCAAAAGACTGGTAAGGAGACCACTTCTAGAACTAAAGGACCATCTAATTTGCTTCTTGTTGCTTTGTTTCCAGTCAGTAGGAGTAGGGGGATAAGAATCAAGAAAATTAGACTTGTGATGGTGTTTGTGTTAGTTATTGTTGGGACACCATTTTCCACAAGAACGACCTCTATTACGATTGAAATTGAAGTTATGTTGATACTGGGCAAGATTAATAGATAGTTGCAGAGGTGGCATGGGCAGTAAAGATTGATTTGCAGCCATAGATTGAAGGGAGGTCTTGTGCAGAAACTCATAGGTAAGAAGATGGCTATAAAGGTCAGCATATGATAGCAGTTTTACCTTGGTCATAAGGCTAGTGACTAAGTCTTTAAACTCACCATGAAGGTCACAAAATACATAAAGGTTGAAGTCTTCAAGAGAAATAGGTCAACCAGCAGCAACCCGTTCATCAAATAATGACTTTGTGATTAGTACTTCAAAGTGCATTTTTATCAAGGTTTTCTATCATCATTTTACACTTGAAGAATCAATAACTCCTTTACAAAAGCACGTTTTATAATAACAAGTCTGATACTATAAGATACCTTTAATTTATGGTAAATGTTCATTTTAAATACATGCCTATCACATAAATTAAATGATTGATTGATGAGTTTAATTACTGAAATTTAAAAGACAGAGAGGGCCAAACTTAGAAAAGAGATACTGGTTTAGTCCAAACTGGAACAATGTTCGATCATTGGGTCATATTTGGAGCTGTAGATCTTGGATTTAGGCCTGCTTTATATGGATAGAAAGGTAAGACATAGGCCTAAAACTTTCATGGGAGTGCAAGGTTCAAAAGAGCCGTTTTCAAGTTCAAATTATAGTAACAACAGAGAAGTCTAAATTTGTCTTGCATTCCAGACACTATTCAGTGTTCAACCCATATCTAGAGTTCTAGAAGTCCAAATGACCTCAAGTTTTTTTTCCTGGAAAGCTGAGATAATTTCCTAAAACTTTCATAATTAAGTCTGTTCAATTTTGACGTTATCAATGATGTTTTGTTCAAACAAGAAGATAAGGATTGTCACCAAGTCAAGATGTGGCCACCCACTCAACAATTAGTTATTAAATCAATAGTTTCAAATTTTGGCCTATAAAAGGAGGCATTTGCCATGCATTTAGACACCTTGGTTGTTCAGATCAAGAACATGCTTTTTATTTATTTCTTTATATTTTTGTAATGTTTAGGTTTTATTTCATGTTATTTTTTCCTTAATCTCTTGTTACTGCTTTTCATTTCCTTTACTATACTTATGCTCTGATGTTGTTTATTTATGTTTCTCTTCTTCATTATGTTTAACTAAGTTAATTATGTCAAGGTGAAAAGGTTTCACTAATGGTGTTATAATAGACATAATATAAACTCAATATGGACTTCAATATTTATATCTAATAAAGTTTGTTATTAACATGTCTTATCTTTTTATCTTAATAATTATTAATACCTTGCTTGTTAAATGGTTAATCTAGATTTGTGTTGTATAACACTTGGTACAATAAATGCTTTGCACATTTATAGCTAACCATATGGTATAACCTACACTGTGCTATGAAAAGAACTTGATTTGTTGTTAACATAAGTTAGCATCATGAATTCCAGACAATATTTAAAAATTTGGTGTTACTTAAATAAGATAATTAATATGATCATGTTAAAAATTTATAATAAATTATTAAGGATAAATCATCCGATTAGAACCTCTTTTGTGTGTGCTTTCTAGTTAATTAATAAAGAGTTTATACTATACTTATTTCTAATACTATTAGTGGATCCTCTAACCTTGACATTTGTTTTTATCATTGTTGAATTCTCACATTAATCTTACATCTCAAAGTCGTTTTTAACTTATTATTATTATTATTATTATTATTTATAATTTATATTGTTAACCTCCTTGTGGTTCGATCCTAGTCTTGCCGTGTTATTTATTACTCTGACACTCCTACACTTGGAAGAAGACATCAATCTTTTGATCATGTCAAGTTTTTGGTGTTGTTGCTGGGGAGGTAAATTTCTATACAAATTATAAATTTTGTTATATTTTTCTCCTTTCACTTTTCTTTTATTTAACTTTTGTTTCTTGTGTTTTGTCTTTTTCTTTTCTTTTCTTTTTTTTATTCTCTTCCTACACATGCATGAGAGTTTGTTCATGTATATTAAATGATAGACTTTGTAGGGTATCCTCATGTTCTTTAGAAAACATGGCTGAAGAGGATAATCAGTCCCTTTATAATGAGAATAATGAGAATAATCGAGTTAGAACACTTAGAGACTACATGAATCTAACAAGAACAATTACGGAATCATGTATATTTTTTCCTCCTAATGTATCTCATTTTAATTTTAAGCCAGACATTATTCAACTTTTACCTTTTTTCATGCATTAGATCTAGAAAATCCATTCTTGCATTTGAGAGACTTTAAAGAAGTTTGTAACACTTATAATGACTCAAATTGTAGCATGAACACCATCAGATTAAAGCTTTTCCTTTTTCTTTAAAAGATAAAGCTAAAACATGGCTATAAAATTTGAGACTAGGATCCATTAGTGCTTGGATGAAATGCAACAACAAATTTTAAAGTTTTTTCCATCTCACATAAGAAACTCTTTCAAAAAACAAATGACCACTTTCACTCAAAAGCTAGGAGAAACATTTTACCAATGTTGGGATAGGTATTGAGACTTGCTTAATACTTGCCCTCATCATGGTTTTGAAACATGGAGATTGGTTTCATATTTTTATAAAGGATTAACACCTAAAGATAGGCAAATGGTGGAATTGATGTGCAATGGAACTTTTAAAGATAAAGAACTTGATGAAGCAATGGAGTACCTAGACTTGCTAGCTAAAAATGCTTAAAATTGGGATACTACAGGCACTTATGAGGCATCGGGTAAAACTCAACATCATACATCTAGTAAAGGTATGTATAACCTTAGGGAAGATCATGACCTCCAAGCTAAATTTGCATCTTTAACTAGAAAAGTCAAGACACTTGAATGTAAAAAGAATGGTCAATTAAAATATGTTCAGGATATTGTGTGTCAAATCTGTGAAACAAATGAACATGCAATCAATGACCATCCAACTTTGCCTTCTTTCAAGGAATGCCTCCATGAATATGCTCATGCTTTAAATAGTTTCTAAAGGCCCAATCATAATCTATACTTGAACACTTACAACCATGGTTGGAGAAATCACCCAAATTTTAATTGGAAGAGTGATAACAATAATGCACAAACTTCACAGCCACCATTTTAAGCACATCATAATTTTTAAAATTCTCATAGATATGCACCTCATTATGCTCTACCTCCTAAAAGAAATCTTGAGAAAACATTGCATGCATTCATTGAAAAGCAAGAGACAATTAACACTCAACTTGCTCAAAGCATGATAGATTTTAAAGATGCTCTTGCAAAATTCATATCTGCTCTCAATTTTCAAGAGAACGGTAAGTTTCCATCTCAACCACAGCAAAATCCAAAGGGGCAATACAATCCAAATGCAAGTAGTTCTGGAAACCAATATATGGATCAAGTCAAATCAGTCATCACTTTTTGTAGTGGTATGATTATTGAAAAACCCACTCTTGAACCTTGTGAGAAAGATGATAAGTCAATCTATGAGGGTAAGGAAAGGGTTGAATCTGAACATTGCAAAGAAAAGATTGATTCCCCGCGAGCACTTCTATTTTCTCATGCCATGACCAATCAAGAAGAAATCGATGATGAAAAAGGCATCGAAAATGTTGTCACGAATCATTTGTCAAAATTGTAACAACAACGAAGAAGTCTAAATCTGTCTTACAACCCATACATTATTCAGTGTTCAACCTATATCTCGAGTTCTAGAAGTCCAAATGCGCTAATTCTTTTTTTTGTTGGAAAGCTGAGACAATTTCCTAGAACTTTCATGCGGACGATTTGTTCAAATTCTGATATTAGCAATGATGTTTTGTTTAGACAAGAAGATAAGGATTGTCACCAAGTCAAGATGTGGCCACCTACTCAACAATTAGTCACAAATCAATAGTCCTAAATTTTGGCCTATAAAACAAGGCATTTGCCATGCATTTAGGCATCTTGGTGTTCAGATCAAGATCTTGCTCTTGCTTTATTTCTTTGTATTTTATAATGTTCAAGTTTTATTTTATGTTATATTAATCTCTTGTTTATGTTTTTCCTTTCCTTTCCTTTACTTAGTTAACTTATATCTTATTCATGTTCTTATCTTGTTTATTTATGTTTCTCTCTTTTATTATATTTAGCTAAATTTATTATGTCAAGGTGAAAAGGTTACACTAATGGTGTAAGACTAAGTATATTATAAACTCAACATGGACTTTAATGTTTGATACTAACATGTTTTGTATTTGTTAACTTGTTCACTTTTAATACTTTGTTTGTTAAATGGTTAATCTAGATTTATGTTGTATAACCCTTGGTACAACAAATACTTGGCACTTTCATAGCCCAATTGTATGGTATAACCAACATCTGTGCTATGAAAAAAACTTGATTTGTTGTTAACATAAGTTATAATCATGAATACCTGACAACATTTACAAGTATTAACATTATTCAAAGAAGATAACTAATGCAATCATGTTAACAATTTATAATCTGATTGCAACCTCTTTTGTGTGTGGTTTCTATTAAGTTATAAAAAAGAGTTTATACTATAGTTGCTTGAAATACCATTAGTGGATCCTCTAACCTTGACAAGTATTTTATCCTTGTTTAATCCTTACATCAATATCACAGCTTAAAGCTCTCTTCAACTCCTTTTCTGTTATTATCTATTTCTTTATTTATAGTTTATACAGTTAACCTCCCTGTGGTTTGACCTCAGTCTTGCTGGGTTATTTATTACTTCAACACTCCTACACTTGGGAGAAGACATCAACTGTTTTCATTTAAGGGAATTTGAGGTGGTTTGTAACACCTTAATGACTTAAATTGTAGCATGAACACCATTAGATTAAAGCTTTTTACATTTTTATTAAAAGATAAAGCTAAAACATGACTATAAAATTTGAGATCAGGATCCATTCGTGCTTGAGATGAAATGCAACAACAAATTTTAAAGAAGTTTTTTTCGTCTCATAGAACAAACTCTTTCAAAAGATAAATCATCATATTCACTTAAAAGCCATAAGAAACATTTTACCAATGTTGTTTGGATAGGTATCGAGACTTGCTTAATACTTGCCCTCATCATGGTTTTGAAACATGGAGATTGGTTTGATATTTTTATAAAAGGTTAACACCTAAAGATAGATAAATGGTTGAATTGATGTGCAATGCAACTTTTAAAGATAAAGAACCTGATGAAGCAATGGAGTACCTAGACTTGCTAGCTGAAAATGCTCAAAATTGGGACATTACAGACACTAATGAGGCACCAAGTAAAACTCAACCTCATACATCTAGTGGAGGTATGTTCAACCATAGGGAAGATCATGACCTTTAAGCCAAACTTACATCTTTAACTAGAAAAGTCGAGGCACTAGAATTTAAAAAGAGTGGTCTATTAAAATCTTTTCAAGGCATTATGTGTCAAATATGTGAAACCAATGAACACTCAACAAATGAGTGTCCAACTTTGCCTTCTTTTAGAGAATGCCTTCATGATCAAGCCCATGCTTTAAACAATTTCCAAAGGCCCAATCATAACCCATACTCACAAACGTATAACTCTGGTTGGAGAAATCACCCAAATTTCAGTTGGAAGAGTGATAACAACAATGCATAAACTTCACAGCCACCGTTTCAAACACACCATAATTTCCAAAATTCTTATGGATATGCACCTCCTTATACTCCACCTCTTGGAAGAAATCTTGAGGAAACATTGCATGCATTCATTGAAAACTAGGAGAGAATCAACACTCAATTTGCTCAAAGCATGATAGATTTTAAAGATACTTTTGCAAAATTCACATCTGCTCTTAGTTTTCAAGAGAAAGGTAAGTTTCCATCTCAACCACAGTAAAATCCCAAGGGGCAATACAATGTAAATGTAAGTAGTTCTAGAAGCCAACACATGGATCAAGTCAAATCAGTCATCCGTTTTCATTGTGATAAAGTTATTGAAAAACCCACTCTTGAACCTTGTGAGAAAGATGATGAGTCAATCTCTTAGAGTAAGGAAGGGGTTGAACCTGAACATTGCAAAAAAGAGACTGATTCCTCGCTAGCACTTTCATTTCTTCATGCCATGACCAAACAAAAGAAAAGTCAATCACAATTCTAAAATCTTTAAAACTTTAAAACAAGTAAGGATCAATATACCTTTGTTGGATGCTATTAAACAGGTTCCTTCCTGTGTTAAATTTTTGAAAGATTTGTGCACTATAAAGAGAAAATTAAAAGTGAAAAGGAAAGCCTTTTTAGCCGAACAAGTAAGTGCTATTCTTCAGAAAAAAAAAATGCTTTGAAATATAAAAACCCTAGTTGTCCTACAATTTCTTGCATTATTGGAGAACATAAAATTGAAAGAGCCTAACTTGATATTGGAGCTAGTGTGAATTTACTTTCATATTCAGTCTTTCAAAGTCTCAATCTAGGTGAGTTAAAACCAACATTTATAACTCTTTTACTTGTTGATAGATATGTAAAAGTGTCTAAAGGAATAGTTAAGGATGTGTTAATACAAGTTGATAAATTCATTTACCCTGTAGATTTTGTTGTCTTGGATACACAACCTGTTGAAGCATGTAATTCAATTCCCATCATTTTAGGACGTCCATTTCTTGCAACTTTTAATGCATTGATTAATTGTAGGAATGGACTGATGAAGTTATCATGTGGAAACATGACATTAGAGATGAATATTTTCAACATTTGCAAGCAACCTGGAGGTGATAATGATTTACAGAAAGTGGACTTTATTAAAAAATAAGTTCATGATCAATTTGAAACCACTTTTAGTAAAACTGAGATTGATGAATCTGACGATTTGTAAATGGTCTATTTTCAAGAAGAATCAAAGGCATGTAATTAGAGACCACAAATTGAAGAATAGCCACCATGATCAATTGAGTCTATACCTTCAAGTAGAAAGAGTTGCAGGTGATGAATTTTATTGTTTCCTAGATGGTTATTTAGGTTACAATCAAATTAAAATTACAGTGGAAGATCAAGAGAAGACTACTTTCACATGTCCATTTGGTACTTTTGAATATTGAATGATGCCTTTTGGATTATGTAATGCACCAGCCACGTTTCAAAGATGCATGCTTAGCATATTCGGGAATATGGTTGAATGTTTTCTTGAGATTTTTATAGATGATTTTTTTGTTTATGGTGATTGTTTGACTAACTTAAAAAAGTTTTTGAGCAGGTGTGAAGAGAAGAATCTTGTATTGAATTGGGAAAAATGTCACTTTATGGTAACAAACGACATTGTACTTGGTCATATTATTTTATTGAAAGGAATTAAGGTTGACAAATCTAAAATCGAGTTAATTGCTAACTTGCCAACACCAAAATCTATTAAAGATGCTAGATCATTCTTAGGACATGCGGGTTTTTATATACAGTTCATCAAAGATTTTAATGTAATATCTAAGCCCTTGAGTAACCTTCTAACAAAGGATAATATTTTTGAATAAACTGAACATTGTGAAGAAGCCTTTGTTAAACTTAAAAAGTTGCTTACTTCTGCTCCTGTTATTCAAACTCTTGATTGGTCATTACCTTTTGAAATAATGTTTGACGCTAGTGATTATATCGTGGGTGCTTTCTTGGGACAAAGAAAAGATAAGAAACCTTATGTGATTTACTATGTAAGTAAAACTTTAAATAATGATCAAATGAATTTCACCACCATTGAAAAAGAATTACTTGTAGTAGTATTTGTATATGAAAAATTCAGGTCTTATCTTGTTGGCTCACCTGTTGTTGTTTTTGGTGATCATGCAGCATTGAAATATCTTTTTTCTAAGAAAGATTCTAAAGCTAGATTGGTGTGGTGGATTTTGTTACTTCAAGAATTTGATATCACAATAAAAGACAAGAAAGGCACATAAAATGTTGTCACAAATCATTTATCAAATTGACAATAGATTTAAAATCTGACATCACACCAATCAATGACTACTTTCCTGATGAATCTTTACTTTTCATTTCTACGATGCCTTGGTTTGCTAATATTGTTAATTTTCTTGTTTCAGGACAATTGCCGGAACATTGGAGCACCCAAGACAAAAGAAAGTTCTTGAACGAAGTGAAGAGCTTTTATTAGGATGACTTGTATTTATTTAAATATTGTCCTAATCAAATATTTCAAAGATGTATTCCTGGCAATGAGGTAAGTAGTGTCATTAAATTTTATTATTTTAAGGCATGTGGGGGTCATTTCTCATCAAAAAAGACAACTGCAAAAATCTTACAAAGTGGATTTTATTAGCCCACCATGTTCAAGGACTCATATGCATTCTGCAAGACTTGTGAAAATTGTCAAAAGTTGGGATCTATTTCAAAACATCACATGATGCCTTTAAATCCTATTCTTGTCATTAAGATCTTTGACTGTTAGGGTATAGATTTCATGGGTCCATTTCCTCCATCATTTGGTTTCTTGTACATATTAGTTGTAGTAGATTATGTTTTAAAATGGATAAAAGCAATTTCAAGTCAAAACAATGATCACAAAACAGTGATAAAGTTTTTGAAAGAAAATATTTTGAGTCGATTTGGAATCTCTCGAGCCATGATAAGTGATGGTGGAACACATTTCTGCAACAAGTCATTTGAGGTTTTAATGAAGAAATATGGAATCATACACAAAGTTGCCATCCCTTATCACCCTCAGACGAGTGGATAGGTAGAACTTGCTAATAGGAAGATCAAATGAATCTTGGAGAAAACAGTGAATCCTAATAGGAAGAACTGGTCTTTACGACTTAATGATGGACTTTGGGCTTATCGAACTACTTATAAAACAACATTAGGTATTCACCTTATAGACTAGTCTATGGAAAACCTTTTCATTTGCCTATGGAACTTGAACATAAAGCTTATTGAGCTATTAAAGCTTTCAATTCAAACCTTGATGATCTTAGTCAACTACGAAAATTATAAATAAATGAGCTTTCATTTTAATTCACTTCCTTTACCTGCTCATGCACACGTGATTTAGTTCACGCGTGCTTCATGTTGCCTAGTCGAGTCACTGGCTTGGGCCAGTGACCTGGCCGGGCTGGTTGGGTCTAGCCCAGCCCATCTGGGCTGAGCTGGGCCCAACCAAAAAAATTTTAAAAATTAGAAAAATAGAAAAAATATGTGTATTCAACAATAAAAATAATATAAATTTATTGGTTTATTCACTGACGCTAGAGTTAGGAACAAAAATACTTGTTTAAATTTATATTATTTTTATTCATTGTATTTTATTTTATTTAGCTAGAAAAAATAAAAAATATGCGAAAGCGTAATAAAATGAATTTATTTTATTTGTTTATTCACTAGCGTTAGAGTTAGGAATAAAAAAAATATTAATCTAAATTTATAGCTATGTTATATTTACTAACGCCAGAGTTGGAATTCTCCGTAGTTGAATATTCAATGGCGCCAGAGTTAGGAATATTAGAAGCAAATTATCATAACATAAACTAATAAACGTTTAATAATTTAAGACAAAATCAGCAATGCAGTCTGCCTCAGGCAAAAAGTTTAAGTGATGATAATATCTTTCCTTTTGCGTAACCAGTCCCGAATCATAAGATCTTTGTTAATCAATTAGTGTTTCTAGTAACCATAATACTAGGTGGCGACTCCTTAAACAATATATTTTTCCTTAAAAGAACCAGATGCCATAAATCTGTTTTTTTTCCATCATCGAGATTATTTTTAGAGCCGCCGCGATGTCGGGTGCGACACCGATAATGAGACTAATGCATAAAAGAAGAAATTAGTTTCTTGGTGATTAAACAAATGTTAGTAAAAGGCCTAAGAAGTTAGTTTTTCCCGGTATTGAAACTAACACCTGGTTTATGAAAATTAGCCTATAATGGTGCGAAGAAGAGTGTTAAGTATACAAACAGGGCATGCAGTCGCTAGGTTCATGAAAATTGAAGTTTAATTCTTTCCTGCTTATCAGTAAACATATTTTCTACCCTTATCTATAGTTTGTTCAAACTTAAATCAGGGAAATTATGGCCCACATCAACACACAGTTTTTCCATAAATAGAAATACAAATACAAATAAAACACTTGAAAGTTGACAAAGATTAAGTAATTAAGAAAAGGATCGCAATTCACATGCAAAGAGCTTTAATTAATCAAGTTGTAATTTACTTTTGAAGCAGTCGAAGTGGTTGAGATTAGAGGGAGCGAGTGGAGGGATTGGACTTGCTGGGTTAGGATTTTTTATCACTGAGCAAAGCAAGTGAGATGAAAAGAAGAAAATTAGGGGAAAGGTGAAGAGGAACAGGGGAAGAAGGGGAGAGTGAGTTTTTCCTCAACAGAAAAGAAGATGAAAAGACTGTTGTTGAAGAAACAGGGGAAGAATACAGGGGAAGAAGGTGAAGAGAAACGGTGTTTTTTTCAACCACATATATAAAAAAACTATTATATAAATTGGGTCTTATCTAAATTATATCTAGTCATACGGGTTCTAGGATTATTGATAATCACTGAGTTTAACCGAGTTAATTACAATTTTAATTTTTTTATTTTACAAAATCCATTCAAGTCAGATCTAATATGACCGAATTTTATAAATATAATAATATATAGCTTCAACTGGGGAAGGTTGCTCCAGAGGAGCATCCACCCACCGTGACTTGTAGCTTGCTGTCCTAAAAAAAAAACAATGCCGGTTGGTGAGGCACATAATTTTCTCCACGTGTCTTAAACTTATGATTTTGTAATGTTAGATTTTCCAGAAAAATGAACAATTAATATGTTCTTAAGAACATCTTTATTCAAAGTGATGATGAGATAGTCGGTTAACACATCAATGTATGGAGGCCCTCACCTCTTCACTATGACCATATGAATATTGATCATGATCACAGGCTCATACAGATTTTGGACGGTGATGGCTAGCTGCAAGCGTAATTGCATATGCAACCATTCATAAACTAACACACGACATTAATTATATCCTGAGTTGATGCCCTATGCAAAGTGTCCATATCAGGCATGTCGTCACATCATCATGCCAATTGCTTAGTTGGATCAGAGGTCACCATCATCATGGGAGCTCCTACGAGAGTCTTTTTTTTTTTTTTTTACTCTTAACACACATTTTCTTTTGTAAAAATATAATACAATATAAAAATATTTTTAAAAATAGATATTTTAGAAAGCCATAAGTATTATTAGTAACTCTTTCAAATTATAAGAGGACATGATAAGATTTTAAATAAAAAGTGAAGAGAGAGTGGAGAGAAAAAAAATAAAAAAAAAACTCTACAAACAAACTTAAACTTTGATAACACACCATTGATATAGTCAAAAAAATTCGATGAAAAAAATTGAATAACTCAAAATAAAGTTATTAACAATGAACGGATTGGGCTACACAAATTGCCATATATATTAGGGTTCATTTATCTTTAGAGAGATGGTACCATCATAAAAATCTTGATGAGAAGAATCCAATAATACAAAGAAAAGTCATCAATGATGACCGGAATAGACAACATGATCCATCCAAAGGCAAGTGAGCCCTGTCATCTTTGAGCAGCTCGTGTAATCCACTACATTCACTATTTGTGATCTATTTTGGTGTCGTTGCAATTCTTTCATTGAGATCTTTCTAACGAAACCTGTGATATCATCATTAGAGTTTTAGTATGTCTTCTAACCATTAAGATGGTTCAATAACAAATTTCTAGGTCTAATGACCTTCAACTAAAATATTTACCCACTTTCTTTTGTTTCTATGACAAAAAAGGTCAAGTTTAGTGTCAAAGAATTATTTAAACTCAATAACTTAAGCTATTAGGTGAGATCCAAGATATGATTTATATTATTCTCTAGCACCCCTCTCAAGTAAAAGCTTTTTGAGCTTGAAACTTGCACATGCCTATATTATATTGTGCTTAATTTTTATCATATAAATTGGGATAATGAGATTCAAACTCGTGATCGTTCAGTCATTAAGGCTCTGATATAATGTCAGGCAACTATCTTAACCCAATAACTTAAACAGTTTTGTAATGTTTCAAGATATGATTTATATTATTTTTTAGCACTCAACAGACACAACATCCAACGTGCAATTGATACCATTATTTGCTAGCCACTTGGCACATTGATTTTTTTCATGATAAATTAGTTGAACTTGCAATTGCTAATTACAGCCAATGCAAAAGCTTCAGCAGAAGAGTTACCACTGGTGGTGGACTTATTTGAACCCGTAATATAAAGACCTCTATCTATAATATGTAGGTGAAAGTATTCTTAATACCATTATTTTTTATTTTTGGCATTTTTCTAGACTCGAAATAATGAGGCACAAAATAGCTGTAGGTGAAAGTATCAAATTTTATAGATAAACAAGGAACCCAATGTCGTTTACACATAGCATGCCTATTAATTATGGGCGGAATAATTTATAAAAAACCAAAAAACAAAAAATAGAACAATCATAGGCTAATCTATATATATTACCATAGAAGCACTTCATTTAGTTAATTAAAACACCAATAATATCTAAAAACAAGCTAATAAAGTTGAAAATATAGGAACTCAATAAATAAATAAAATTACATCCAAACTTAGCAAATAACACCATTAATGAAAGATATAATTAGTAAGTGTGTTCCTTATATTATCATTTTTAAGAGAAATTTTATTTTTTTTGTGTGAATAATGCATCATCCTTGTGGATGACTTTACTTAATATAACTTAGTTTTAATATAAAAAAAACTGATGCTAAATCAAAAGTATTGTTTTGTTGCGGGTCACAAGCACGCATGCACTCAATGTCAAAATTGTAAAGAGATCGATCGGGGAAAAAATCAGGCCAAGTTGCGTCCAAACTTTTAAGTTGTGGAGTGCAAAATTACGTAGGGCTAGATGTTACTTTACAATTGAATTAGTTGGAATGAATAATAAATTATACCACGAACTTCAGAGTTTCAGAAGGATCGATCAGCGTGGCCGTACTGGAAGCTGTATCGCCGCCGTCTTGGTCAAAACTTCGTACTAGTTGAAACCTTCTGTCGACATTTCTCCTTTTTAAAATTAGTTGTTTTTGCAAAATGGTAAATTAAAGGCTTGGAGGTATTTGAGAATGAGAGACAAAGGATAGGCATGTACTCAAATACTGTCTACAAGGCGGCCAAAATGGTTTAAGAAAGGCTTGGAGGTATTTGTTATGAAATTTTAGTAAATTAATTCCTAGGGTTTATAATGTTATGTTGATTTACTAAATCCTAGAAAAGAGTATTGTTATTATTTCTCTTCTGATTCCAAATTAACACTAAGATAAAGCCAAATCAGGTATTCTTCTCACATCTTGTCATACGATTAGCCTCGCACAAAATATGATTACATGTTGGTATTGAGGTAAATTATAACGATAATATATATTTATGAATTATTTTTTTAATTGCACTTTTATATATTGTTATTGATCAATGCCTGATTAATGAGTACTATATCATCGCAAATTATTTTTTTAACATAAAAAAATATTTAGATGTTGTTAATGTATTTATTTTTTAAAAAACTATATTATATTGATCTCATGTGACATGGTCAACTTAACAGAATTAAAGACAATGCAAATAATCAATAAAAATTTAGTTTGACTTGGAAAAAAAATAAACAATATTTTTAAAAAAATATTGAAATGATAACATATTAAATTAACTCGGATTAACTCAAGTTAACTTGTCAAAACCACTATAGTTGAGAATAATTAGGTGGCTTGACCTATTGGTTAACCATCCTTTCCTATATATATGTGTAGGGCAAATACAATAATAATGGTTGATATTACAATATAAGAGTATGCCTATAATATATATTTCCTATATAGGTACATTCTATATATATATATATATATAATAACTATCTATGTCATGAGACTCTGATAACCCTATAGAAAAAAAATAACAAAAAGTATTAGTAAACATAATTCTCAATCAACCCAATACCGAATGATGAAATTGAAAATAAAATACAACTAAAAAAATAAGTCAAATCAACTCGGATTAATTTTCCAAACATGAGTCAAAAGATAGGGATAACCCCATAAAAAGAAAATTAAAAAAAAATTACGAAACTCAATTGCCAATCAACTCAATGTTGAAGGGTGAAATTATCAATTATAAAAATGACATAAGAACCACCCAAATCAACTGATAAATCCTGTGACCGAAGTCAAAAAATTAGGATAATCTTATAGAATGTAAATCGAAAATATTTATGTAGTTTAATTCTCAGTCAACATAATATTGAAGGATAAAATGAAAAAAAAAAGATTAAAAAAGGAAAAAAAACGTAAAACCCCTAACTAAAAAAAGAAGAGAAAACCAAACAAAAAATAAAGGGGTGAAAATGTATTAAAAAAGGGGATTAGGGTTGAACACTAAGATTGACCTAGGTGGGGAGTACCATAATTGGGAAATAGGAAACTTAAAGACTAAAAAAAGTAAGCTCTATTTTAAAAAGAAAGAGGATCGAGGCTAGTGGTTTTTAAGAGGGGTGAAGGAGAAGTTTTAAACTTGTAGCTCCTGTTATAACCCAATTTTTTATTCACTAAGATTTTCTTGCATGTTATTTTATTTCTATTATTATTCACATAAAAATCCAAAAAAATAAGAAAAAAGTTTAAAATTCAAAATATATTTTTACTCGAGTCAACCGCATCTTTCCATAAAAACCGATTTCACCGGAGTCAAACCATGTTCGACCTAGGTAAAAAAATGATTTTTCATGACGTTTCGGTCAAAACCATCATTTTCGGTCAAAACTATCATTTTTTTATCAAAACCAAGTCCACCGGATCAATACGGATCAAACCATGTCGACTAGGGTAAAAAAATGAGTTTTCATGACGTTTCAGGTCAAAACCGTTATTTTCGGTCAAAACTGTCATTTTTCATAAAAAAAAAGATTTCACCGAGTTAATACGAGTCAAACCATGTTGATTAGGGTAAAAAATGAGTTTTCATGACGTTTCGAGTCAAAACCGTCATTTTTTATCAAAACCGAGTCCACCGGGTCAATACGGGTCAAACCGTGTCGACTAGGGTAAAAAATGAGTTTTCATGACGTTTCGGGTCAAAACCGTTATTTTTTATCAAAACTGAGTCCACCGGGTCAAACCATGTCGACCGGAGTAAGAAAATGAGTTTTCAGGCTGTTTCGGGTCAAAACCATCATTTTTCGATCAAAACCAGGTTCACTGGGTTGATACCCATCAAATGTTTTTTTTTGTGTTCCAATACAATTTTCGGTAATTAAAATATTTTTTTTAGCAGTTGAAATAGGCTTTTTCTAATACTGATTTAAGTTTTTTAGTTTTACCCATATAAATATTTATTATTATATATAATAAAACAAAATTAATAATACAGGAATTTATTATAGCAAGGTGGGTTAGTTACGACAATACATTTTTTTTCTTTGAAATAAATACATTGTCCCCTGCTCATTGGCTATAAATAGCCACGATAGCAGAGGGGAAAGAAGAGAGAAAAGAAAGAAAGAAAAGTAGAGTATCACTGTTTAAATTTTTTTTAGTTTTTCTTCATGTGAGTAAGATATTTTTTTTAAAAAAACGATTTGAAAAATACCAAAAATATCCTAACTGTTGGATCTAATAGTGTTAGTTCTGGACTTTTGATTTAATATGATACAATAGGGCTTACCACACTAGACTAAAACCCAAATCCATCTCAACCTTTGAAATAATCTGTCATTTGATCCTGTTGTGCCACGTCATGTCACCGAGCTTTCGGTGTATCGCGCCACACCAGATCAAAGCTCAGGCTCATTCGGATTGTCCGATCAACTTGCAGATCAAGCCAATCACAGCCAAGGATCAGTTCATCCACGATCCAAAGGCTCATAACCTTCAGTTGTACGGGGACACCATGCACGCGTTCACACCGTAGCACAATCTCGGACTCTCTCTCTCCTCTTGCCGGTGATTCTCTCTCTCTCATCCGATCTCCCATTTCCGGCCGTTTGAAGTTTTTGAACCACCACAAAAAGGTTTCTAGCCTACTATAAAGCAAAACCCCGGTTGTTTTCAGCATTTTCGCCTCCTCATCTAGCCGGAAAAAGGCCGCAATCTTTGTCGACCATCAAAGCTTCAAACCGATGATTCTCCCTCGTCAACCATCAACAGCCGTCGAAACCACCATCATCAGAATCCTCTACCTCAGATCTACCAGAATCGACCATTGGTTGGCTGGAAATCTCACCAAAAAATTTAACCTCCTCCAACATAACCGCGCGTCAGCCACATGCGCCACCAGTGTATTTTCATAATTTTTGAGAAATTCAAGAGTATTTCAGTCTTTTACTTATACAGTGGCACTCAAGTAATTTTTTGAGATTCCTAACAGTTTTTTATTTTATTTTTTATATTTAAATATTTGTAAATTTTCTTGCATGTAAAAAAACAAAAATAAACAAAAAATAAATATAAAGGGAATAACGACGCGGGTCCCACACTCATCTTATCATGTCATTGTTCGTTGGTCCAAAGCCCAATTCTCAAGAATGGTTATACCCATTTCTCAACGATATCAAAATATTTTTTGTTTTATAAACGAATATTATTTGTCAACATGTCTCTTTTTATAGAAAAGGACCGATGTCAAAAGTTTAAATACCAAATATGGATTATGTCCATAATTTATTTTGGTAACTTAGACGTACTTCTCCTTTTTAGGGTTAAACGTCAATAGTTTAGACGAGTCACTTACTTTTAGGAATTGATGTCATCCATATTTTTTTGACGCATCTCCTATGAACGTTGTTTGTCAACACGTCTCTTTTTACAAAAAAGGACCGATGTCAAGGGTATTTATAATAAATATGGATTATGTCCATTATTTCCTTTTGGTAACTCAGACGTAAATCTCCTTTTTAGGGTTAAACGTTGATATTTTAGACGAATCTCCTATTTTTAGGGACTGATGTCATTTGTTTGACGTGTCTTCTATTTTTAGGGACCGACGTTAACCATCTTTAAAAGAAACAAATTACAAATAAGCTCAAAAGATAATATCATTTGAAACAAATAAAAAACACACAAGTAAGGGTAATCTTTCTCTTGAAAGGATGTTTTAAGGGTAGTGTCTACCTTCCCTTAATCATAACTAACCCAGTACCCGAATCTCTAGGACCAGTGTCTAATTTGGGATTTCTAGTTCCCTCATATTACTACATGGCGACTCCAATAAAATCTTCATTTCCCCTAATAAAAAGAAATCTTTTTGTTAACTAAACAAAAAGTGGAGTCGTCGCCCGATGTCATGTATCGACAACTCCAATTCTCACATCTAGATAAAACTATTGTCAAGAGCGATTGAAAGAAAAGTATAAAGGGTATTGTGGGAGTGAAAGCTTTTATTGTTTTTTTATAAAATAAAAAATAAAAAAAAATGAAAGAAAGAAAACATGTCTAATAAGGAATACAATAGAGAAAAACAAAAAATTAAAAAATATCAAGAACATAAGGGAAAAGAAGATTTGATTAAGAACTTGTTCAAAAGAGTGTCAATTGAGTTCAAGAAAAAAGATAAATTGTTTATTGAACTCAAATAATATATGTCAATGTTAGATTGTGGGGTAAAAAGCAAAATCTCAATTCTTGTGAAAACTAGGGTTAATGAGAAATTAGAAAAAAAATGTATTCTTTGCAAATATTACATAGTATAACTTTAAGATAAGGATTAATTGGTATAATTAAGCAAGAATCTTGAAGAAAATTTTTGGATAGAAACTCTAGAGAGGTTCGACAAAGACAAGGATTTTTTGGTGTGTGTTTTTTTTTAAATTTATGCATGACTAATATTAAGGGAACATCATTGATGAAATATATGTAGTTATATGCATGAAATCTTAATGAAAGATTAAGTTTCTTAAATTTTTTATTTTTAGAGATTTGGATGTTAGTATTGTGAAAACCTTGTTTCTTGTTAAATGCATGAAATTACATGAGGATGTATTATGATCAAATGGTTATATGCTTAAAATAAAATGAAAACCACTAAGAATTCTAGGGGTAAAGGATTCGACCAAAAAGAAATATTCAGGGAGAAAGTGTTTTCTTGAAAATATTGATGAATTAATAATGTTAATACAACTTAAAAGGTGTAGGATCAAATAACTTTCATTCCCTAGAAATATATTGAAAAAATCCGAATTTTGATTTTAGGGTTCACGTTAGGAATTTGGGGAAACTAGAAAGTAATGAGAAAGCTGGTTAATAAGTAGAAAAAGGTAGTATTAAATAAGGAGTTATTTAAGATTGAAGAAAAATCTTTAGAAAAAGAGGGGGATAGGTTCAACCAATTAGGGTTATGTATGGGTGACGGTTGTTTATTTAAATTTATAAACAACTATTGTTGAATGAACCTCATTAATGTGATAAACACGACTTATTGCATGAAGTTTAAAGAATTCTTGAATTTCTTGATTTTTTGATTTTAGAGTTAGGTAGATTGAGGAGAAAAAGTATCTCATTAGGAATTAACAACCTTTACAAATGTGTGTGATGCTTTAATGAATTCTTGTCATAAATTTTAAAAGGAAATCCCTTGGGCAAAGAGGGATGGGTGGTTTGGCCAAAATGGGCACCTTTAGGAGAGTGTATTGTTGTATGGATTTTTTTCATTTTTAATGTTTAATGATAGTTGATTATGGAGAATTTGATTGTTGCATGTAATGTGGAAGAAAGAATTAAGTTCTTGGATTCTTGAATTTCATGATCTTGAATGACTTTAAAAAAAATTACAATACATGTAAATTGATTAATAGCAAAGGGAATTGAAGAAAAATATTGGGAAAAAAAACCAATGGATTAATTTTAGTCCAAATGATCATGATCATTGAATGTATTATTTTGTATATGATTGGATGATATTGTTTCTTAGGCTTGAAGTTGTACATTTCAAAAACATTGTGTAAAGTGTACTGTGAGATTTAGGGGTTAAGATAGTGATCTATTTTGGATGAACAATAGCTACAAATATAGCTATAATATGTGTGTTAATAGTTGATTCAACACTCCAACAAGGGTAAAGATAGAAGTTTTTACGACAACCCTAAATTTGAGAGAAACGAGGGTTGAATAAAGGGTTTTTAGGTGCAAAACTTGGGGCTATTGTAGCAACCCTAAAAGTGATTAATTAGGGGTTGTTCTAACACCATAAGAAGGTGAAAATATTGGTTGAAGTAGTAAGCTTGATTTTGAAAAGGTTAGAAACTCTTTGATAGCTAAAAGTGCCTAAAATAAGGCTGTCATGAGCCTTGTTGCAGGATGTAAAGGGGCTAATTTGGGCAGCTCCAAAGCTTAATTAACATGGGAAAGTTGGGTGATAAAAATGTGAAAATTAAGGAAAACATAATACATGTGTGCATATAACTAGTTTGCAGAAAGATATTATTATGATTAGAAAAGTTTTAGTGTTGGAAATCTTATGCGTAAGGTGTGAAAATGTAAGGGATAGAATTCATGTGCAATAAGTACTTAGATTATTGAAAGTTTTAAAAAGAAAACACTTAATATTTAAATAGTGTACTTGATGCATACATTTGTGTGATATAGGAGAGGCATCAGTTATGGAACCCAAGTGAGCAAGATCAGACTAGTGAGGGAATCATGTAGGTGCTCGTCACATCATCCTTTTTAATTTTTTAAGTAGTATATTAACGATGAGTTCCATGTTGCGTGGTAATGCATTTGTAAACGATTGATAAAATGTTATTGTGATATTTATCATGAGAATTATGTTGCGGTATAGTAGTCAAACACATGAGAGGGGGATAGGATTGATATGTAATAATAGTCATGATGAATGAAATGTTGTGTGGAAGCTAACTCCAACGAGGGGTTTAACTTGTACATAGGTATTAAAGATAAATATGCAAGAGTTATAATCATGGAAGCTAGTCACGTGAGTGGGGCTATAATTGAGGTTACTAAAAAGACATGTTGGTTGCGTATTTATTTATAGGAGTCAACCACATGAGTGGGACTCTAAATGGTTATTATAGATCAGCCATAAAGAATGAGGGCTTGATTTCAATTTTCTTATACTAGACACAGGTTTGGAGGTTGTCGTTGAATAATAGTTGGCCGTATAAACAAAGACAAGGAAGATGTTGGGTATACATCTTTGATGTAGATGTGGGTGGACAAAGATTACTTGTTGATTATGTTATTGGACCTCTAAAGGATGATTAAAAAGGATCTTGGAGTGGAGACTTTTATGTTTGGGGCTACTTATTAGTATTAGTGTAAGAAACATCATTATGGGTTTATGCTTTATAAAAGGGGTCGACCAAAAGATTAGGTACTATGTATTAACTGAAGGTGGATATGTATTAACTAGGGTTTTAAAAGCATTCCATGTTATTATAGTGGTATTCTATTGGTTTTAATGTGTGACCACATATTATCTATGTGGTGTTGTTATAGCTAAGTCATCTAGCTTAACCCGTGACCCGAGTTATAAAATAATGATAACCATATAAAAAAAAAATGTAAAGAAATTATAAATTTTAATTTTCAATCAACTCAATTTTGAAGAATTAAATTAAAAAAAAATGAGCTGAGTCAACTTTGGGTTAACTTGCTAAACTTAAGTCAGAAGATCTAGATAACTTCATAAAAAACAAATTGAAAAAATTATAAAGTCAGATTCCCAATCAACTCTATGTTAGACAAAAATATTATTAGAATCTACATGGGTAACCTATAAAACTTGTGTGTTAAGTCATAAAATCAAGATAACTCCATAAAAAATAAACAAAAAAAAATTATAAAGTTCAATACTAAATAAATTCAATATTAAATCATGAAATTAAAAATAAAAATTGAAGTAAAAAAAAATCCTCAAAACTTTTAAGGATAAAAGTGAAGAATTACATGTCTTTTCATTGTTCATGGCTGCTACAGTAAAGCCAAGCCTTTTTTATTATATGTTAAATGATAAAATAATTGAACTCATTTATGCAAAATCACGAAGCCAAGAGTTGATCCAATTTCCTGGGTAACTTAATTATGAACATATGAGTTATCCCCTTTTTTATTATTATTATTACTATGAAACAAGATAGTAGCATATATACATTTTATTGATGTAATTAAAAATTATCTCACAGGGGATAGAAAGTCTCCATGCATTCCGATGGATATTCAACAAAACCTAACACGAAAGAGACATGTCCGATTCCTCTCTCTCCATGTATCCGGTTCTTTCTTTCTTTCTTTCTTGCACCCTTCGTTTTTGTGTAAACGTCACCGTTCTTTGAAGCTATGCATGCACTTGCAGACTACCTAGGCTTCTGACCAGCACATGAGAGGAGTTCCAACGTCCACATCAAAAGATTGATTGTGGAAAGTCTGCAATTTCTATAGAATACAAATATCCTTTCACAAGCTCTAAAAGTTGAAATATGAGTTTCTTAGAACCTCCTCTACGTATCTAATTTGTATTAAATATAGAATAGAAGGGAACTTCGGACAAGTAAAATGGCTGCTATTATTAAACTCGGTAAAAAAAATATTTATGACCAATTTTGAAGGACAATTTGGTCATTAAAAGTGAGTTGATAAAATAAAATTTGTTGTTCATGCATCTAAGCTACCTAGCAAGAAGAAAATTATCCTGGCCTGCTATGCTTCCTCTAAATGATCCAAGCCTCTCTTGCAACTGATCATTTGACCCGTATAATATTGCCTCCATCCTTTTGCCTTCCTCTATTTTCTCAATTTTTCTCTCTTTCCTCTCAGGCTTGAAATAATGGATATTAGTCTCACGACCACCGGAAAGTCCGACCAGAAGGCATGCAGTTCAGATGACCTGCAGGGTTCAAGTCATGTAAGGTCGTATACTTGTGCTTTCTGCAAGAGAGGCTTCACAAATGCACAAGCATTAGGAGGCCACATGAATATCCATAGAAGAGATAGGGCAAAACTCAAACAAGCTTTGGACGAAAACTTTCTTTCTTTGAACATCACAAAGTCGACTGACGAGATAAGCAGTGCGCCTGAAACCCCGTGTGCTCCATCTATTGAAGATGATTGTGCTACTCCTAGAAATAAGGCTAGCGAAGAATTTCAGCAGCTACCCTTTATCGTTGATGCGAAGGTAGGCACTCATGGCAGTGAAGAAAACAAGATGGAAATGAATCAAGCTACCTCGCAAGCAGGATTGGACCTTGAGCTTCGATTAGGGTCCGAGCCTCACGAATCATCTACAAGATCGAGTACCAGAAAGTTCTCTTGATCGTGGTGAGCAGCAAGATGTTTGGGATCTAGTAAAGAGGTTTTTTTTCCTCATCTTTTCTTCATATTTTATAAGAAATCTTATCAAGTAGTCCACTTTTTTATCATAAAACCAAGGGTGGTTATGTTGCTTCTTCCTTTCCCGTCAATTTCCACTTTTGTGTTGTTTGACGAAGACTTTAATATTATAGTTCTTCTAAAGCTGTTTACTCAGGGCTTCATCCATTGGAAAAATCAAACTTTCAGTAGATTCCACTTTGCAGAGTGCTTTTTCTATAACGAACTTACTGGTACTTATAAAAAACATTTAATAATAATAATTAAAAAAAACGAGCTTTTAACTTAATTTGTTGATTTTATATTCAAATCATGGGCAGTACTGTGAAATTTGTAGGTTATTGTGACCATAACAAAAAGGATCTCAAATTAATCTGACAATTATTTGGACTTCGAAAATTGTTCACTCAAGACACTTAAAGCATGTAATCATTAATTTTACACGCTCCACGAGCTCCAATCTTCCCTATCATATAAAGAATTTTCAATCTTTTTTTTTCCCTTCTGGTTTCTATGTTTGTTAGTGAGATAGATGAGGCATTTTGCATCTTAAACATGGAATGAGTTTCTCAAATTAATAAATAGATTTCTCAAATTGAACAAAATACATTGAAAATACTGCATTATTATATCCACAGCCTTTACTAGAAAAGAAATAATCGATGCTAAGTAATAGACTATACTATCATGATATAAAATAACACCGTTGGAGGACATTATAAATTTCCCTCTGCATTTTATTAAGAATATGTAGTTAAAATTAAATATTAAAAGGACATTACACAGAAAAACATTGTTTGAATAAAATTATTACAAAATCTCTTAATAAAAATAAAAATCACGTGTAATGAATTGAATTTCATTTTCTTTTCCATTGCTTATATAATTTTGTTTTTTCTCTAAATGATTTGATTTCTAGCCTTAATTTTCTTTTAATGGGAATTTTTATGCAAGTCATATTACTCTTAGCATCATGTTAACTAAATTGATGGAATATAAATTAAATTTTATCGATGAACATTATTAGGACATTGAACAACATTACCAAACATGTTTTAACTAATCGGTGCATGTCTAGATAGTAAATGCTATTATACTAATGAAATCCTTTAACAAGTTGTGGTATCTTTGATCAATTTGGATCACCCGTAACAAATTAGTTTGGGATATTATTGATCCTGATTAAGATAAATTTTATCATTTAATTTATTATTGTTTAGTTTAATAGCTTCGAGTTTGATTTTAGAATTTTATTTATATAAGTATTGATCTAATTAGATGTTCAAATTGTGTACTTAGGTTGTCTAATGCTCAAGATTAAAATGTTTTGTTATTTTTTTTGTTTTTTCACTATAAGTTTTTCTTTTAGTTAGTTTGTTATTTTTTTAATGGTATTGGCTACATCTTAAAAATATTCTTCCTCGATTATTATGTATGTAAAAAATAAAATAAAAACTTAACATCATACACTGACATAATGCTACATAGGTATTTGATGATACTATATAAGTGGTATTAAAAGGTTGTGCTAAATAGGCATTTGATGATACCATATTTTTTTTAAAAAAAGATAATTATATCATTAAACGCCAAAATCTAGTGAGATTAGTACATAAGCTGCAAAATATCATATTATGGAAAAATGCCATAAAGAAGACAAAACACAATCTAAGGTAAATGAAAAGCCAAAAAAACCAAAGAATCACATATAGCACTGCATAGAGAGGACAACGAGCTAATGGAGCCTAAGAGAACTAGCAATATCCATAAGAATGAATTCATAGTTAAGCTTCCTCTACGAAACAAAACAGGAATAATCTCAAAAGCATTACAGTAGAAGACACATAAGTAGGGCCACAAGATTGATGGTTGAGTCAAAACCAGGCAACAAATTCACTTGATCTCCGCACTTCTTGTTTAGCCATGCAATCTGCCATGCAATTACTTTCATGAAAGATATGGGAGTAGGTGATTGAGCCAAAATAAGCATTTAGTATGTTAACAGATGAGAAAAGATTGTGATGCTTCCAGGGACGGTTGTGAGGCTTATGCATCCAGCTAATAACATTGGCAGAATCAGATTATATGATGAGATGTTGATGGTGGAGGAGTGTTGCGATGTCGCGGTTGCACAAATTAATTACCCTAGCTTAAAACACAGCACACAAGATAGTATAGAGCAAGCAAGGGGTCGATCCCACAAGGAAGATTTAGTTCAGATTTTTATGCTATACGTTATGCAATTTGGGGGGGTTTGGATGTTATATAGGCTAAAGCAAAATAAAACAGAAAACTATCAAACAGAATTTAATAAAATCAAAAAATTAACAAGAGAACAAACCTTGGTCGTAATCACACATCCACCTATAGAAATTAGAACTGATCCTTGAAACGAAACTTCAGTTTATATTCTGAATTTTTATATTTTCTTAACGTTGGTTAATTAACGGATCTGTCGTATAACTAACCCTAACCAACAAATAATCACAGTGTCCGCACTAATGATTTACTCCAATGGCAGCCTTAAGATCTGGATAAATTCATTAATCTTAACAACTAAGTTGTCTGCTCATGTTGCTTTGATCAAATGTTCTCCCTAAGTTTAATAACGTAGTTCCGCTACAATTATCAAGCTTAGTTGTTTCACAAGTTTATATACCACAACTCCGGTTTTGATATCAAACTTAGCAATAGATTGTTCACAATAATAACTTAGAGTCCGCTCTAGCAAATTAAGATAAACAATCATAGGAAATATGCATAGGAAAACAAACATACTCATTCATAATACAAACTGAAAATAAATGGAAGAATAAATCTCACAGTTCTTGAAATTTGAAGGTTTATGTGTCCTTACAACCAAGAAAATGAGTTTAGTCTTGCATGTTTGTTTAACAACTAATCAAAAAGATGGAAGAATGCATGATTTAGGGTTTCTTAGAGGAGGGGGGCGTTTTTCTCCTCTTGGGTCGCTACCCCCCTTCTCTTCCCTCATTCTTTTTATATGCTAGGAAACCCTAATCTCTATTTTACAAAACACTCCTCCCTTAAGTAGACAGTTTACATTTAAGTAGTTCAATAACTATTTTCCTAAAAAAAAGAAATAGCTTTGCATGAAATCTTCAAGCTTTGACTTAGAGGAGCTAAATTGCTAAAATAAAAACTTGGATGTCGGTTTAGATGCTTCGGAATGTAATTTGGACTCGTTTCTTCACGAAACCTATTTGCTGGCAGAATTCAGTTGTCATCTTTGAAAAATCATATCTCCCTCATATGACATCGTTTTTGGCTGAAATTTGGAGCGTTTATAGGCCTTTGAGTCAAGAATCCAAAACAATTAATTTTTCATCAATTGGACTTTTGTAGCTCTAGATATTCAAGTCAGAATGACAGAAGGTCAACACTGGCAGATTGCGAGATATGACTTTGAAAGCTGTGATTTCCATGCTCATTCTTATTTTATTGTCTTGCCTTAGATTTCCAGAAAGTTATGGATGTTAGCTTTTTAATGCCACTGGAATCACTTCATTTTGACCTTTAGAGCTCACGTTTTGCACAAAACATCGACTAAAGGTCAAATATGCCAATTACCTCCAATTTACTCCTTTTTGCATCTCTCTTCCAAAAGTGCCTTTAAAATATAAAACAAAGAATATCAAGGCATTTTATATATAAAATATATGCAAAACACTAGTTAAATGTGGGTGAAACTATCGATTAATATGATTGAATCAAGGAGACAATTAGATGCTGATAGTTCAATGGCTTTGATAATAGCCCTCAACTCAGCAATATTAGAATCTAAAATCCCAACTGGAACTTAAAACATACCGAGAAGATGGTAATGGTGATTTCATAGCACACCACCTATTCCAGAGGGGCCTGGCTTACCAAGAGAAGAGCCATCCACATTCCATTTGAAGCTATTAATCATAAGAGGTGACCACATATTATTAATTCTGAAAAAGTGAACATCCACCAAAGTAGGTCATGTGTCGATCTAATCAAATCTGTAGGGGATTATGGGAAATCAAAATGGATAGCTTTTAACCATAGGCATAAACGAGTGATAATAAGAAAGAATATTGTATCATAGTCAGGTGTCTTCTGTTGGAAAATCAGATCATTTCAAAGAAACCAAAGAGACCATGCCACTGAGAAAAACAACATCAGCCACGCCTTCCTCTAAAAATGACCATGCACTAGGAAAGTCCACTAAGACCACATATCTGAGAAGCTCTTTGGGCAACACCAAACTAAACCCCACCACTTAATGATTTTGGACCAAATTAGCCAATGCTTATGGCAGTGCAGCAGGATATGGTCCCTCGACTCTTCCTCCACTAGGCATATAAGGCAATTAGATTCTAAACTACCCAAAATACCTCTTCAAACCAACATACACTGGGTGTTGATTATGTTAATGATAGCCATCTAGCAAAAGATCTCTACCTTAGAAGGGACAATATTTTTCCAAATCCCAGCAAAAAAGAAGCCACTATTTGTGGATGGCTTAGGACTTAACAATCCACATAGAGATTTCACTGAAAATCTTCCTGATTTATTGTCCTTCCATATTAGTCTATCCTCTCTATCTTTGTCCATGTTTACTGTCAATAGGATTGCATAAAGTTGATCTAGCAAACCAATGTTGTGCCCCCATAGTGGTCTTATCCAGGAGAAAACCCAAATCCATTCATACCCTTCCTACATTCCCATCTTATCAATGCTAGCTTCTTTGTCGTTGGATAATTGGAAAGTATTAGGTCCAAAGATGATTTTTCTTTGCCACATATAGATATTTTGGTCAACAACACTACAAGTAGTTCCACATATTTTTTTATGGATGGTTTCTTAGGATATAACTAAATAAAAATAACTCTAAAAGATAAAGAGAAAATAACTTTTGTTATGCCCTGGGAAACATTCTGTTATAAGGTTATGCCATATGATTTGAAGTATGCAGAGGCCACCAATCAGAAGGCTATGCTGACTCTTTTCAATGATATGATGCACAAAGAAATTGAGGTGTATATGGATCATAAGATTGCCAAGTCCAAGAATTCAGAAAATCATGTCCACGTTTTGAGAAAGTTATTTGAGAGATTGTGGAAGTATGAACTAAGACTCAACCCTACAAAATGGTCATTTGGAGTTAAATCTAGAAAGTTGCTAAGATTCGTAGTAAGTGATAGAGGTATAGAGTTCGATCTTGATAAGGTAAGGGTCATCTAATACATGCCATTCCCTAAGACAAAGAAGGAGGTAAGAGGATTCTTAAGGAGATTGAATTAAATTGCCTGATTTATATCTCCGCTACCAACAACATGTGAACATATCTTCCAATAATCTAGTGTTTGTTTTCATCAATAACATAATTTTTATGGTTTTGAATCTTAGAGTTTCCGTTTAGAACTAAAACTCATTTAACAAAATCATGATGTTTAAAAGATAATTGAAGTGAATTGATGCTAGATTATTGATTCTTGCATGACCAAATTATTGATTCTTGCATGATGGTCAACATGTATATGCCTTCGTTGTGACCAAATCTGGTTTTTTTGGAACCTAGGTTATTGGGTTCATGTTTAGTGTTCTTGATGTACTTGGTATTCTTCATTTTTTTTTATTTGTTTTATTTAATGTTTTTGAGGTTTTATGTTTTTATAGTGTTTAATCTATTTTTTAGATTTAGTTTTGTTTTTTTAGTTGTTTTCAAGTCAAACCAGGATTTCTGTTTTGGTTTATGGTCGAACTAAAAATTTTAGGTCGACTTGGTTGGGTCGGGTAGAAAAAAAGTTCATCTTAGGATTTAATTCCCTGTTTGGTTTGCCTTTTGTGTTTAAGGGTGTGTTTGGCAAAACACCCCGTAAGCCTATTTTTGATAGTTTTATTACAAAGAAAATTGACTTTTTGCCAAATAAAGCCTAATTGTATTTATAAAAAAAAAATCTAATCTTGCATATGGCTAAGAATCCTAAAGTTATTTTGTAACATCCTCAAATTATAAGAACATGAAATCTCAAATATTTCTTTATGAATGTCAAGTATTGAACAATATGTCTAAAATTATGGTAGTGGTAGTGTAATTTATTTGAGCCTTAGAATCTTTCTTAGAGAGAAGATATTTCAATGCTGCATGATCACTAAAAACGATAACAGGTGAGCCAACAAGATAAAATATGAACTTGTCACATGCAAATACTACTACAAGTAATTTTTTTTAGTGGTAGTGTAATTCATTTGAGCACTATTTAAAGTTTTATTTGCATAGTAAATCACATAAGGTTTCTTATCTTTTCTTTGTCCCAAGACAACACCCACGACATAATCACTAACGTCACACATTATTTCAAAAGATAGTGATCAATCAGGAGGTTGAATGACAAGAGCAGAAGTAAGCAAGCTTTTAAGTTTAACAAAGGCTTTTTCACATTGTTTAGTCCATTCATAAACATTTTTCTTTGTTAAAAGGTTACATAATGGTTTAGATATTACACTAAAATCTTTGATGAACCTTCTATAAAAACCAGTATGTCCTAAGAATGATCTAACATCTTTAACAGATTTTGGTGTTGGCAAGTTAGTAATTAACTCGATTTTAGATTTGTCAACCTCAATTCCTTTTGATGAAACAATGTGACCAAGTACAATGCCGTTTGTTACCATAAAGTGACATTTTTTCCAATTCAATATAAGATTCTTCTCTTCACACCTATTCAAAACCTTTTCCAAGTTAGTTAAACAATCATCAAATGAATCACCAAAAACAGAAAAATCATCCATAAAAATCTCAAGGAAACATTCAACCATATCACTAAATATACTAAGCATGCATCTTTGAAATGTGGCCAATGCATTAAATAATCCAAAAGTCATTCTTCGATATGCAAAAGTACCTAATGGACATGTGAAAGTAGTCTTCTCTTGATCTTCCAATGCAATTTCAATTTGGTTGTAACCTCAATAGCCATCTAGGAAACAATAAAATTCATGACTTGTAACTCTTTCTAAGATTTGATCCATGAAAGGTAAAGGGAAATGATCTTTTCTAGTCATTGAATTAAGTTTCCTATAGTCAATGCACATGCACCAACTAGTAATAGTCCGAGTTGGAATTAACTCATTTTTCTTATTTGTTATCGCAATGACTTTAGACTTTTTGGGTACAACTTGGGTAGGACTTACCCATTTGCTGTCAAAAATAGGATAAATGATTCCATTATGTAGAAGCTTAATGACTTCATTTTTCACTACTTCTTTCATATTAGGATTAAGTCTTCATTGCATTTCTTTAAAGGGTTTAGCATTTTTCTCCAAATAAATCATGTGTGTGCAAATCAAAGAACTAATTCCTTTTATGTCAGCTATGGTCCATCCTAATGCATTTTTGTGCATTTTCAGAGTTTGTAATAATATACCTTCTTGATGTGCATTAAGTTTGGAAAAGATTATTACCAGAAAAGTTTCATTTTCTTCCAAAAATGAGTATTTGAGATTGAATGGTAATGGCTTCAAATTAGGTTTTGGTGGTTGAACACTTGAAGGTATGGACTCAATTGATCATGGTGGCAATTCTTCAATTTGTGGTCTCAAATTACATGCCTTTACTTCTTCCTAAAAATAGACCATTTACAAATCATCAGGTTCATTAATCTTAGTTTCACTAAAAGTGGTTTGAAATTGATCATGAACTAATTTTTCAATAATGTCCACTTCTTGTAAATCATTATCATCTCCAGGTTGCTTGCAAATGTTGAAAATATTCATCTCCAATGTCATGTTTCCAAATCATAGCTTCATCAATCAATTCCTACAATTAATCAATGCATTAGAAGTTGCAAGAAATGGACGTTCTAAAATAACAGGAATTGAATTACATGCTTCAATAGGTTGCGTATCCAAGATAATAAAATCTACAGGGTAAATGAATTTATCAACCTGTACTAACACATCCTCAACTATTCCTCTAGGTATTTTTACAAATCTATCAGCAAGTAAAAGAGTTACAGAAGTTGGTTTTAACTCACCTAGATTGAGACTTTTAAAAATCGAATATGGAAGTAAATTCACACTAGCTCCAAGATCAAGTAAAGCTCTTTTAATTTTATGTTCTCTAATAAAGCAAAAAATTGTAGGACAACCAGGGTCTTTATATTTCAAAGCATTATTGTTATGAAGAATAGCACTTACTTGTTAGGCTAAAGATGCTTTCTTTTTCACATTCAGTTTTCTCTTCACAATGCATAAATCTTTCAAAATTTTAGCATAGAAATATACATGTTTATCCAACAAAGGTATATTGATCCTTACATGTTTGAAAGTTTCAAGAATTTCAGAATTGTGATTGACTTTCCTTTGTTTGGTCATGGCATGAGGAAATGGAAGTATTGGCGGAGAATCAGTCTTTTTTTTTCAATGTTTAGATTCAACCCCTTCCTTACCCTCAAAGATTGACTCATCATCTTTCTCACAAAGTTGAAAAGTGGGTTTTTCAATAACCTTGCCACTACGAAGAGTGATAACTGATTTGACTTGATCTATGTATTGGCTTCCAGAACTACTTGCATTTGCATTGTATTGCCCCTTTGGATTTTGCTACGGTTGAGATGGAAACTTACCTTTCTCTTGAAAACTAAGAGCAGATGTGAATTTTGCAAGAGCATCTTTAAAATTTATTATGCTTTGAGCAAGTTGAGTGTTGATTGTTTCTTGCTTTTCAATGAATACATATAATATTTCCTCAAGATTTCTTCTAAGAGGTGGAGCATAAGGAGGTGCATATCCATGAGAATTTTGAAAATTATGGTGTGCTTGGAATGGTGGCTGTGAAGTTTATACATTATTGTTATCACTTTTCCAACTAAAATTTGGGTGATTTCTCCAATCAGGGTTGTATGTTTGAGAGTATGGGCTATGATTGGGCATTTGGAAACTGTTTAAAGCATGAGCTTGTTCATGGAGGCATTCCTTAAAAGAATGCAAAGTTGGACAGTCATTGGTTGCATACTTATTCGTTTCATAGATTTGACATACAATTTCTTAAACAAATTTTAATTGACCACTTTTTTTCAATTCTAGTGCTTCGACTTTTCTAGCTAAAGATGCAAACTTGGCTTGGAGGTCATGATCTTCCCTAAGGTTATACATACCTCTACTAAACGTATGAGGTTGGGTTTTACTTGGTGCCTCATAAGTACTTGTGGTGTCCCAATTTTGTGCATTTTTAGCTAGCAAATCTACGTACTCCATTGTTTCATTAGGGTCTTTATCTTTAAAAGTTCAATTGCACATCAATTCAACCATTTGTCTATCTTTAGGTGTTAACCCTTCATAAAATTATGAAACCAATCTCCATGTTTCAAAACCATAATGAGGGCAAGTATTAAGCAAGTCTCAATACCTATCCCAATATTGGTAAAATATTTCACCTGGTTTTTGAGTGAAAGTGGTGATTTGTCTTTTGAAAGAGTTAGTTCTGTGAGATGGAAAAAACTTCTTTAAAAATTATTGTTCATTTCATCCCAAGCACAAATGGATCCTGACCTAAGATTTTATAGCCATGTTTTAGTTGTATCTTTTAATGAAAAGGGAAAAAACTTTAACCTAAAGGTATTCATGCTACAATTTAAGTCATTATAGGTGTTACAAACTTCTTCAAATTCTGTCAAATACAAGTATGGATTTTCTAGATCTAAGCCATGAAAAGAAAGTAAAAGTTGAATAATGTCTGACTTAAAATTAAAATGAGATGTATTGGGAGGAAAAACTATGCAAGAGGGTGCACTTGTTCTTGTGGGATTCATGTGGTCTCTAAGTGTTCTAACACGGTTATTCTCATTATTCTCATTATAAAGTGACTGGTTATCTTCTTCGGCCATATTTTCTCAAAATGATGAGGATACCCTACAAAGTCTACCACTTAATGTACGTGACCAAACACTTATGCACGTGTAGAAAGAGAATAAAAGGAAGCAGAAAACAAAAGAAACAAAGTTAGATACAAGAAAAGTGAAAAGAGAAAATAAAATAAATACTATAATTTGTACAAGAATTTACCTCGCCGGCAACGGCACCAAAAACTTGACACGACCAAAAGATTGATGTCTTCTCCCAAGTGCAGTAGTATCGAAGTAATAAATAACTCGACAAGACCGGGGTCGAACCACATGGAGGTTAATTGTATAAATTATAGACAATAATAATACAACAACAACAACAACAATAATAATAATAATAATGAAGAAGAAGAAGAAGAAGAAGAAGAAGTTGATGAGAACTTTGAGATGAAAGATTAATGTGAGGATTAAATAATTATAAAAACAAATATCAAGATTAGAGGATCCACTAATGGTATTTCAAACAAGTATAGTATAAACTCTTATTATTCAACTAGAAACCACACACAAAGGAGGTTCTGATCAGATGATTTATCATTAATAGCTCATTATAAATTGTTATGATCATATTAATTATTTTATTTAAGTAACACCAAACTTTTAAATATTGTCAGGAATTTATTATGCTAACTTATATTAACAACAAATCAAGTTCCTTTCATAGCACAAGTGTAAGTAATACCATATGATTGGGCTATGAGAGTGCCCAACATTTGTTGTACCAAGTTTTATACACCACAAATCTAGATTAATCATTTAACAACCAAGGTGTTAAGAATTAGTAAGATAAAAAGATAAGACATGTTAATATTAAACTTTAAGGTCCATGTTGAGTTTACACTATACTTATTCTTACACCATTAGTGTAAGAATAATGGTGAAAAAGAGAAACATAATGAAGAAGAGAAACATAAATAAAAAAAATAAGAACATAAATAAGATACAAGTTAACTAAGTACATGAAAGGAAATGAAGAGCACAAACAAGATATTAATAAAAGCAAAACTTAAGAATTACAAAAAAAATATAAAGAGAGAGAACAAAAGCAAGTTCTTGATTTGAACAACCAAGCCCCTAAATGCATGTCAAATGCCTCCTTTTATAGGCCAAAATTTTAAACTATTGATTTGATGACTAATTGTTGAGTGGGTGGCCAGCTCTTGACTTGGTGAAAATCCTTATCTTCTTGTCTGAATAAAACGTCATTGCTAGCATCAGAACTGGAACCACTTATACGCATAAAAGTTATAGGAAATTGTCTTATATTTCCAATGGAAAAAAATTGAGGTCATTTTGACTGAACACTGAATAGTGTCTGGGCTGCAGGACAGATTCGGACTTCTCCATTATTGCTATAATTTGGACTTGAAAATAGCATTTTTAAATCTTGGACTCCACATGAAAGTTGTAGGCCTATGTCTTACCGAATATATCCAAAAAATTAAGGTCCTTTGGAAAACTAGAACTCGAGATATGATCCAATTACCGAACAATGTTCTAGTTTGGGTTGCACCAACATCTCTTTTCTAAGTTTGGCTTGTCCTTTCAATTTCAATACTTAAACTCATCAATCAATCCTTTCATTTATGTGATAGGCCCGCATTTAAGATGAATATTTACCATAAATTAAAGGTATCTTATATTATTAGGTATGTTATTATAAAACATGCTTTAGTTAAGGAGTTATTGATACTTCAAGTGCAAAAATGATGATATAAAACCTTGATAAAAATGCACTTTTAAATAATAATTAGACACAGTAAAAGGTCTTGGGGTGAAGGCTTGCGCTTCACTTTTCTACGCTGAACAATTTCCCTGCCTCCAGTGTTAGGGGCACCGGCTCCTTTCTTAGAGACAAGCTCAGCTTTAACATGCTTTGTATTAGGAACACAATCAGCAGGTAGATTTTCCTTTGAGTGATCAACAACAGGGTTGTCATTTGGGGTCCCAACCAATGGAAAACAGAATCCCTGCCTTGGAGAGCTGGAGAAGGGTTAGGAGTTTGCTGTTGGCTTGGAACAATAGGAGGTAAGGATTTAGTGCAAGTTAAAGTAATATGACCAAGGGTTTTGCAATGCTTGCAAAAACAAGGAAGCGTTTCATATACAACTTGTAGCAAGCTGCCATTAGGCAGAGTAACTTTAATAGAACACGGCAAGTCAGATAACAAGTTGACTTCCACCAACACCCTAGCATAGGAGAGTCTTGATGTAGAAGAGGTATGCATGTCACTTTGAATGGGCTTACCAAGTACACTGGCGATCTTAGACAAACATTTGAGGGACCAACACTTGAGTGGCAGATTGGGAAACTTAACCCAAACTAGAACAATGTGCATTCTGAGGAAGAGAAATCAAAATATTTTAGCATTGCTCTAAGGATGAGTGGCTAGCCATAGACAAGATAATGGCCCCTATATAAGACATTCAATTTGTCTGCATCATTGGCAAATTTAAAGATCAACCAACTAGAGGCATGAATTGTTAAGGAGGCCTCGTAATGCCAGGTGGTAACAATAAGGTTATGTAAGGCTTTAAAGCAAGGGGAACGACTAGCAATATACCCAACAAGACATATCTTCCAATAGTCACATTTAGTGTCAAGATCATCATCAACCAAATTGCAGCCTCTAGTTTCAGTGAAAGCAGAAGAATGGATGAGTTTAGGGCACCTGGTAGTGTCACAATTAGACGCGAAAAGATTATGCCAAGTGCTAGGAGAAGGCTCAGGACTGGCACTTGCAGTGGCAGCCAAAAGGACATTAGCGTCCATAGGAGCCTTAGGGGCAGATGGGGCTAGAACAACAGCCAGAGCAGAATTAGCACATGAGGGGGGGAGAACAGCGGCTGGCTGGGTGCCTACAGGGGAGATAGAAGGGCTAGGAGGAGCTGTAAACACTAGAGTGGTGAAGAATTTGGAACCCCCCTCGTAATCCTCCTCAGAAGATTCAAAATCAACTTCCTCATCATCGAAGTCGTCGTCATCAAAACAATACTCAACAAAAACATGGTTGATGCTAGGGGATGGATCAACATGATATTAGGACACAGGACCATATGAGAAAGACTGGATTTGAGGATTAAGGCAAGGACTATTAGGGGCTAAAGTAACAGGCGGGTTGTGGTTTGAATTTGAATTTAGGAGAACTGTAGCATGAACAGTACATGAAAGAGATAGGGCCGCTAAAGCTAGGACAGTGGAATCATTGACAAGCTGAGAATCAGCTAGTAACTTTTGCTATTTTAGTTAGGATTTATGAGACCCAGCCTTCTTCTTTTTGTTCGTCATAACCAAGAGGAGCCAAGATTTAACAGATCAAATAAACAAGAACACAGACAGTGGTAGGAGATCAAAAACATAAAAAGAAGGCTTCATAAAGAAGGAGAGCATCTCTCTCTATGTTGTTTTAGTTTTTATTTAACTTAAGTTATGCATGTTAAAGCAAAGGTGTTTGCCTTGGGTTTGTTAGGGTTATTCATGCACAAAATAGGTTTAGAAAATTAATTTTGAATCCATGTTACATGAACATATATGTTATTTTAAGTTGATATTTTTTTTTTATTGGATACCTCATGCTTGATTTTGATGTTTTTTTGTTCAAACATGTTGGGATAAAAAGAATATATTTTAGAAGCCAAAATGCATATTTATGGGCTTGGTAGTGACTGGGCATGGTTGGGTTTTTTCTAGGTTTATAGGTAATGCTCTTCGTGTTCATCGAATGAACATTGTCTTGCCTTTTAATTTGGATAAATTTTGGTGTATTTCTTTGCACAAACCCTTTCTTTATGCATGATTAACCAATAATCTAGTGTTTATTTGCATCTATAATATGATTTTTATGATTTTTAATTCTAGGATTTTGGTTTAAAACCAAAACCCATTTTGACAAAATCATGATGTTTAATAGATAATTGAAGTGAAAGGATATTATATTATTGATCCTTATATGATGTTCAAACATGTACGTGCCTTCCTTTGTTTTTGTTGTTATTCAATTTTTTACACCATTTTTAAAAACTAATTGCAAAAAAACAACAAATAGCAAAAAAAACAACAAAAAACCCAAAAAAACAATATGATCTTGACATATTTGTATCACTTTCAACATCTTTTCCAAAGAATTTAAAATTAAAAGAAATATATTGCCAACGCATTCAGTTTTTAATGTGCTTATGGAATCAATGTTGATGTTGCATTTAAAAAAAAATCAAAATACAATAAGAAATAAGAAAAATCAAAATATAAATGGACAAAGGGTCCAAAAGTGAAAATGAAGAAAATGAGGGACCACATAAAATTTAGATTGCTTAGGGACCAAGTAATTGAAGGAAAAAAGATAAGAAAAAAAATTACCTACAAATAGGTGGTATACACACACAAAAATAAAGGGAGAGAATTAGTGATGGCAAAACATCACACATAAAAACACTACCCTAAAAAACACCTATACAAAATTACCATTGATCTCGCCATTAACAACCACCACTCACCTAGCCACCATCAAAGCTCAGCAACCTATCTCTATCCTTTTTCCACACTAATATTTGAAGAAAGAGGAAATAAAAAACAAAGGAAAAAAACCATCTCCCTTCCTTACCATTGAAAACCATCATCCACTTTCCCCTATAGGTAATCGTCCATCCTCCTCTCATAACCTCTGCCTATGTCAGCCAACCATCTCTTTCCCAGGAACAACAACCCCATTCCCCATAACACCCATAAGACAACACCATACAAATCATCCATGTTTCCCCTCCATTCCAGTCATGAACCTCTATGTCAGCCTCCAAGCAAGGTAGTGATGTCGCTTGCTAGTGATAGCTTCCCTTTTCCTCCAACCATTATGCTTATATCTTCCTTGAAAACAATATTGATGACCCTTCTTCCTTTACAATAGACGGCCAATAATAGACCACAACTGAGCAATCCCTTTCCCTCTATTATTGATTATTAAGGTAACTAGCAAGGAGAAGAAAACTCATGAAGCAATACACAAAAAAACAAACCAGTAAAAAAGAAAGGAAGAAGAAAAAAGTGAAGGTTGAGGTTTGATATGCCCTGATCTCCTTCCTCAGAGAGCATGGAGGAGCATTGTTGGCAAGGAAAGGAAGAACTTAAGGAGCCGCTTTAAATCTACCAATTTTCGCTCATTAATCAATGATGGGGCATGGATTCACGTGCCTCTAGTGGTAGTGACGTGTGGTACATGTGCCACCACTATTCTAGCAGCCTTTTAGACCAAATTTTAGTTAATTCATGGACATTTTAAACATCTCAGAAGGTCGATTCATAAACTCAAAATGTTTTTTAGACAAATTGCTATAACATTGTGAAATTTAGGATAAATTGTTTATTATTTTGTATAATTTTTGGATTTTTTTGACATTATTAATTTGGTTTGATGTGTGCTTTGCTTTTGAAATGACTTGATAATTTATATTAGATTGTGGATTTTATTTTTTAAGGTTACGATTGCTATTTGAACATTAAATGTTTGATTTGGAGATTATGTTTGAATTTATGTTGATTTGAGTTTTGATTTTTAATTCAAGGAATATGTTTGGGTTTGGTAGTCGCTTGCTTTAAGTTGAGTTCGAATACTAAATAATTTGTTTTAAATTAATATCTTATAGAGAGTATTGTACTTTGCCAAATGTAGCTTTAGTAAAATTTTCAAATGTTCGAAAGACAATTTTACAATTAATTTTTAATTCTCCATATTCTTTTACCTATCGTATTTAATATTTAAAATTATGACCTACTCTCAAGGTGTTTTGTTTTATAAAATAAAATAGTTTTTTCCAAAAAAAAACAACAACAAAAATCTTTCTCTCAAAAATACAATTTTATTTTAAATTGCATACAACCAAGTCTCTCAATAATAATAATAATAATAATAATAATAATAAATAATCATATCTTGCTTAACAAATAAAATATAAACATGCATGTTGTGTTTTTAGTATTTTTATACAAAATTTAAACAAATATATATTTACATGCATTTTGGATTTAATAACCAGTTTGCTGAATTCATAAGAATTTGATCAATATTTCAATAACTTCTAAAAATTTTAATTCATGAAAATTAATGGTAAAAATGTTTTTATAAATGTTGGACTTACAAATAAGCTGGTATTTAAATATCAAGAATTGATTAGAAATTCTCAGAATTGTTCTGAATATTCATCAATTTTAATTGAGGGTATTTGTTACCACAATATACGAGTCGTGAAAAACCCTTTCGCATTCTAAGACAAGTAAACCCTACCAGAGCACCTACATGGACCTTTTTTCATAAGAATTCATTTGGATAAATGAGCTTATAATAAATTTAAAACGCTAACGAGTGAATCTTTATCTTGAACTATAGACAAAACCACCAAGTTAGGAATCTATTAAAACCTTTAAAATCTGGATCAAATAATGCAACCCACCTCATCTGGGATATGTTAGGAGTGATAATACCTTTCCTAGCGACAACTAGTTCCTTAACCTTGGAATTTGTAATAATACTAGTATACCCAGGTTTCCTAGCAATCCTAAACCAAACAATTAGGTGGCAACTCCTTTACCCCTGATGTCACGCGCCCACATGCGATAGAATGGCTACTCCATTAGAAAATTCCTTTTTCACAGTATTGGACTATGCTTTATATGGTTTTTGTGATTTGGTGTGTTTTTTGCATTTGGCTTGTTTTTTTATTTTATTTTATTTATGCTTCGGCATGTTTTATCCTGGTTGTACATGTATGTTGGATATGGAAGAATATCATTATGAATCACTAGTTTATTTGTGATATATCATTTTGGAATGCACACGCATGGAAACTTCAGGTTAGGTGGAGGAGTAGCGACTTACCCTATGAATTTCAATCGGGGTTTAAGTTCATGAAACCATTTGACTCTTTGTTGAGTGCTTAGACTGATAAAAATTGATATACATGTCATCCCATTATCTATTGAGCCCTCATATTACCTTTATAAGGGTGATCACTGAGATAACAAGTGACCCTTTTTAGAGACCAAGTAGTAAGCCTACTCCATGTCTCACGTATAAGGACTAGAATCTACCTTTAGGGTGTATGCTCCCTACACATGTTTTACATTAAGGCAAACCCTTCATGTAGCATCTTGAGTTCAAGACTTATGGGTAACACAATGGTCATCACTTAGAAAATTTTTGTTATAAAGTTTAGGTAAGAATCAAAATTTTTACTCATCATGCAAAAGTAACAACCATGTATCAACCCTTGAAGGGTGAGTCCATCATATAAAAACATGCTCATACATTTAACATGCATGCTTACAGGTTGAAATATAGGTCCTTCAAATCTAGTTTTCCCCTAAAGAGTCAAGAGTTGCCAATATTTGACGGTGTTAGGGAGGATTCACTCGAATCCATAAGTATCATTGTGGTTTTTTTCAAACTGGTAACAAGAACCTCTTCTTTACCATGAACTTAACTTGGAACCTATGCACGAATGTCATCTATGAAGTTTTGACACATTAATCAATAAAGACTGTGGAGAAATGTAGGTTTCTTTCTAAAGAGTGCAATATGTTCACTTACAAATTCAAACTAAAAGTTTTGAGAAGATTAGTTTTGGAAGAATAGTTTGTTTGTCTTTACAAACTTACTATGATAAGCACTTAACAATTCTTTGCTTTGTAAATATTATAAAAAGAAGCATTTGTTGCTACCCTAATTTTTTACCCTATTTTTTAAAAAAAAAATTGCGAAAACACAACAAATAGCAAAAAAAACCTATAAACTATAACTTTGACGTATTTGCATCACTTTCAACATCTTTTCTAAAGAATTTAAAATTAAAAGAAATATACTTTCAACACATTCAATTGTTAATGCGCTTATTAAGTCGATGTTGATGTTGATGTGTTTGAAAAAAATTAAAATATAGAAAAATAAGAAAAATCAAAATATAAATGGACAAAGGGATCAAAAGTGTAAAGGAAGAAAATGAAGAACCAAAGAAAAATTAATTAAGGGGAAGAAGAAAATTTTATTTTACCTATAAATAGTTGGTTATACCACACAAAAAAAGGGGGGAGATTTGTTGCAATGTTGTGGTTACATAAATTAATTACCTAGCTTAAATAAACAAGATAGTATAGAGCAAGTAAAGGATCAATCCTACAAGGAAGGTTTAGTCAGGTTTTTATGCTAGATGATATGAAATTAGGGAAGGGGGGTTTGAAGTTATCTAGGCTATGTTATAGTAAACAAAATGAAACAATCAAGCCAACTTAAAGAAATCTAAAATTTATCAAAAGAATAAATCTTAGTCTCAAGTAGACATCCACCTACAAAAATCAAAACTGATCAATGAAACGAAATGTCAATTTATATTCTGAATATTTATCTTTTCTTAACACTAGTTAGTCAACCAATCCACAGTGTAACTAACCCTAACCATTAAACAGCCATAGTATCCACACTAGTAATTTAGTTCAATAACAGCCTTAAGAACTAGACAACATAACAATTTGTAGTCTATGTTTGATTTGATTGAATATTTTTCCTAAGATTAATAACATAGATCCGCCATAATTATTAAACTCAATTGCTTCACAAATTTATATATCACAACTATGGTTTTAATAGCAAACCTAGCAATAGATTAATTAGAATAATAACTTAGAGTTCACTCTAGCAATTAAACCAAACAATCATATAAATTAAGCATAGGAAAATAAAGATACTCATACTCATCAAATAAATAAAAACAAAAAGATAAAATAGATCTTCACAGTTCTTGAAATCCAAAGGTTTTGTATCCTTGCAACCAAGAAAAACAATTTAGCCTTGCATGTTTATTGAGAAACTAATCAAGAGAAAAGATGAATACATGATTTTTGGTATAGTATGACAGAGTGGAGTTTTTTTTTTTTTTCTAACCGCCCCTCTCTTTCTTTTTATTTGATAGCAAAACCCAATCCCTACATCCTTAAAAATATAATCCTTTCCTAAATAGACAATTTATATTTAAGTAATGCAATAACTATTTTTCTAAAAACAAAATAGTCTTGTATAAAATATTCAAGATTTGACTTTGAACTTAGAAGAGTTAAATTGCCCAAATACAAACTTGGATGTCGGTTTGGATGCTTGGGAAGTAAATTGAACTTGTTTCTTCACAAAACTTGTTTATTGGCGAAATTTATGAGTTGTCTTATAAAACTCATATCTCTCTCATGTGAGCTCTTTTTCTGATGAAGTTTGATAGGATGATAAGTCTTTGATTCAAGAATCCAACAAAATTAAGTTTGAAATAAATGGATCTCTCTAACTCAAGATATTCAAATCAGAATGGTCGAGTGTCAACATTGGTAGAATGCAAGATTTGTTTCTAAAAGCTGCAATTTCCATGGTCTTTCTCTTTTTATTTTTCTTGTCATATATTTATAGAAAAGTATGGATACTAGCTTTCTAATGCCATTGAAATTACTTTATATTAACCTCTAAAGCTCAAGCTCCATATAAAACATCGATTGGATGTCAAATCTGCCTTCAAAACATAAAACAAAGAATATCAAGTCATTTATATATATAAAATATATGCAAAATACTAGGCAAATGTAGATAAAATTATCAAATAATATGGTTGCATCAAGATTTTAGGGGAGAGAATTAGTGAGAGAAAAAAATCACACACACAAAAACATTCTCCTAAAAGACACTCATACAATAATAATAAAAAAAAAAAAACCTAGACCCATTATTCAAAAGACTAGCTATTAGCCATGAAAAAGACCCAAAAAGACAACCCAAAATCCCATCTCCTCAAACTCACCATTGATCTTGCCTCTAATAGCCACCACTAATCAAGCCATCAACCAAGTTTGATAACCCATCTCTATCCTCTTTCCATACTGATATTTGAAGAAAGAGGAAATAAAAAACAAAGGCAAAAAACCATCTCCTTTCCTCATTATTGAAAAGCATCCTTCCCTTTCCCCCATAACTAACCATCCCATATGCCTAGAAGCTAGGCCCACGTGCATGGTCTTACTATAATTCATTCACCTCTTATTTTTTTGAAAACAAATTATATGACAACACATTGTTTGTTGTGGCAGATAATATATCATACTTTTGCCTAGATTTTGGTATTCAAAATGGTAAGAAACTAGGCCAAAAAACAAGGTCTTTTTGTTTTTACTAAGCAACCCGATTTTCTACCAATTTCTGACTTGGAAACATCTAAGAAACCTCAACAAACCCACTTAAGCCCTTAAAGTAGCAAAAAATCAGTTTAAAAAAAAAAAACTAAATTGAGATCACAAATCATACCAAGCCTTGATCTACTCTTTTTTGCAAGAAAAAGACTAAAATCCACCACCAAACTCTTCTTGTTAATGGAACATTTTGATATCAAACTTAATCATTTTTATTGTTGGAATCGTGGAAATCAATTACTTTTTCTCTTTACAATTAATTTTCAGCAAGCCTCCCTCAAAGCATTGAAAATTGAAAAAAATAAACTTTAGGATCAAAGTATAAATTGCTAAAATTTGATATGAAGCATATAATTCTTTTATGCCTTACATTTCAATCCTTTATCTTTTAATATATAGGTCTATTATAGTTATGAGAATAATTTTATCCAATTAGGCTATAAAGATATTGAATTGGAAAACAAAATTCAAAAGAATCAGTACCTTAATTAATATGAAAAATGAAGCTTCATAATGTAATCAAGTTCTTTTAATTTGTTTACGTAATTATCACACTAGTATTTTATTTTAAGATTAAAATGCACTAACACTAAAACGTAAAATTAGAAAGTGATTTACGTTTTGATTTTTTTTTTCAAAATTAGCTTATTAATTAAAAAATATATCCAAACTAGCACACATGAATTTATTTTCCAAAATTACATGTGCTATTTTAAGAAATAAATTTTTAATTTTGCTAATCTGGATATTTTCTAGTCATTGTGCTATTTTTATTTTTTTAATAACTCGTTTCTTTTTTCTTCTAAAAAAAAAAAAGTACATAGTGATGGACCCTCCCTGTCTATGGCCTACCCTCGAAGATTCGAATGGACGAATACCTATCATTTATTATAATTTGAATTAGCGAATTAACCCTCCCAAATATAGTGGTGCCTAAATAAAGAGAGCTTTCAGCGATTCTTGTGGGTTCCGAAATATAATACAAATTATATTTTTTAAAATTTTAAAAAATATATAATTTTTTATTATTTTAATAGGTCAATATTAAAAATAATTTTTTAAAAATAAAAAATTTTATTTTAATATATTTTTAAATAAAAAATATTTTAAATCATTATCACTGTCGCTTTCCAACTGCGTTCCAGACGCATCATTTACCTATCATTTATTATTACCTTGACCATACCAATTCATAGATTTTTGCTTCAAAATATCCCCTTTAAAAAGGAAACCTTCAAGCGAAAAAAACTAAAGTGGTCATCTACTTCGCTAAGAATTCTTCCTGATTTCCTTCTTTATAAAAAAAAAAAAGAAGAAAAAGAAAAAAACCCGCTATCCGGCCCTGAAACTCTTATCTTTTAGGGAGAAAGATGCCATCTCCAATTCAAGACCCTTTCAAAGACTGGAAATTCCTGGTTTTGCCAACACTAAAAGTCAGTGATGTCTTCTCTTTATTCCTAAAAGCAACTATAGCTATTTGTACCGTCGTTTCAATCTCCCTCGTCTTCTACTCCTTCCTTAATCCATCTCAACGGCTACCTTGCCCAGAATGCAATAAGATATTAATGTCCGATCACCGGAAGATAACAAACGGTGAGGTTTCTGGTTATAGCTATGAGAAGACAAATATTTCCCACATTTTATTCGGCATTGGTGGCTCTGCAAAGACGTGGAATAAGCGCAGACACTACACTGAGGTATGGTGGATGCCAAACATCACCCGTGGCTATGTTTGGCTCGACCAGAAGCCTCCGGGGAACGACACGTGGCCGTTAACCTCACCACCGTACAAAGTCTCTGCCGATACGTCGCGGTTCAAGTACACCTCCTCGTATGGCTCTCGGTCAGCGCTTCGAATTGCGAGGATAGTCAAGGAGAGCTTTGAGTTAGGACTGGAAAATGTGAGATGGCTGGTCATGGGAGATGATGATACCGTATTTTTCATAGAGAATTTGGTGGTGGTATTAGCAAAGTACGATCATAATCAGATGTATTACATTGGCGGCAACTCAGAGAGTGTTGAGCAAGATGAGATACATTCATATACCATGGCCTACGGTGGCGGCGGCTTTGCTATTAGTTATCCTCTAGCGAAAGAGCTCGTTAGGGTTTTGGATGGCTGCCTTGATCGATATGCATCGTTTTACGGTTCCGATCAGAAAGTTCAGGGTTGCATAAGTGAGATTGGGGTTCCTCTTACTAAAGAGCTTGGATTCCATCAGGTTATTTTCTTGCTTTTTCCAAAGTGATATGATTAATCCCGTGATAATTTTTACTTTTGTTTCATCTACTTTCTTCTTCTTCTTTTTTAACTAACATGTGTAAGGCTAATTAAAAAAGAAAGAAAGAAAAAAACAATCAACATTGATCACATAGGAAAATTATGGAAAGTACAGTATGCTATGCTGTAGTGTAAGATTTCCATTACGATTTAGTTGATTAATTAAAAAGGATGATGATTAATTACAGGTTGATGTAAGAGGAGATCCATATGGTTTGCTAGCAGCGCACCCATTGGCGCCATTGGTGTCCTTGCACCATCTAGACTACGTCCAGTCAATATTTCCAGGGCTGAGCCGCTTTGACTCTGTCGACAAGTTAATTACTGCTTATAAAACGGATCCGGGTCGGACTTTACAATATAGTTTCTGCTACGATTTGACGCGTAATTGGTCTGTTTCAGCATCTTGGGGTTACACCATACAGTTGTATCCTGCTCTACTGACGGCAATGCAGCTACAAACAGTGTTTAGAACGTTTCAAACATGGAGGAGACGGAGCGAAGGACCGTTCACATTTAACACCCGACCCATGAATGTTGACCCGTGTCTAAGACCGGTTGTTTATTTCTTGGATCGTGTTGAAACAGTCGAGGATGGCACCTTGACAACGTATAAAAGGTCCGAGGATGAGTTAGATAAAGTTTGCGATCGGCCTGATTATGCTCCCGTTTATGCCGTCCGGTCAGTCAATGTCATAACATCCACTTCATTGAAACCTGACATTTGGAATATGGTGAGCTCCTCTTCTCTTAATCTGTTAGCCTCGCTTTCAGCGTTCTTTGAAAAAGTTCAAGAACATTAATTGAAAATGAAAATCAATGTGCTTTCAATTTGGTGGATCTGTTAGGACAGAATTGTCTGCTCTACCTTTAAATTTTTTTAAAATTAATATGGGCGTTAAATTAATTTTTAATTTTACAGGTTTTAAAATGAATAATTATATAATTCTTCAGTGGTCGAAAGAAACTCAAATTTATATCCATTGAAAAACTAATTCAAAACCTATCTAGTTATCTACTGCTTTACCCTTAATTCAAGGTAGGCAAAGTGGTACCGTTACTTTGCTAGACCGTCGTCCTTTCAATGCCCGTATTAGTTGCCAAGTGGCATTGAAAAGGCAAAATGCTTGGTAGTTAATTCCCGAAATCAAGAAAGAAAGGTCCAATTACTCTGTAAGGAGATTCGGTGGGTCTGTTAGGTCAAAATTATGACGTAATTAGCATACTTTGTTGCCTATGAATTGGGTGGCTCACTATTTATTCAAATAGTTCTCAATTTTGTTAAGTGTGGATTTGTTTTAGAGGAGAGGTTGAGTTTTTGGTATAAGATTCACTAAAAAAATTTAAAAAGGTAAGAAAAATTAATTTTTTTAATTGAGTTTTATATATAATTAAGCTGAATCGAATCACAACTTTAACTATAAAAATTAAAATAAATAACTTTTAAAACGTGATCCGCGATCGACACTGAGAAATGTTTTTTTTTTTTTCCTTTTCTATTTGGTGTTGTGTGCCACTACAATTTATGCGCAATTGGTGCTATAAACATGAAAAGATGTCACTGAATATTTGATTTGTTGAATGGAAAACATTGGTTGTTTGATATTTTATCTCATGAGTGTGTAACACGTTTCCATATATAATTGAACAATCAGGCACCACGTAGACAGTGCTGTGAGGTAATCAATGGAGAAAACAGGATGAGCAGCATGGTGCAGGTCAACATCAGAGGGTGCAATGAGATGGAGAGCGTCACTCCTCCATAAAACCCAACAACACTGTAGTGTTTTGGATCACTGGTCATATAGGAGAGAAACACAGAATAGTTTTACAATGTAGTGTTTTGTAATATAAATAATAATATCTTTAATGTTAACAATATTAATTATAATAAAAATAACAATATTTAAAAATAATAATAATAATCAATTAATAATTCATTTTATCCTTGAAATGAAATCTATTCTTTTGTCTTTTGTTTGATAGTAATCAAATTTATTTTAAATTTAATAACATTAATTAATTATTAACATTTATGATAATAATAATAATAATAATAATAATAATAATAATAATAATAATAATAATAATAATAATAATAATATTGAACTTGTTTGGTCTAAGTTGTTATAGCAATAATATTTGTTGAAAAAAAATTTAATAATATTTATAATATCATTGTTTAATGTGGGAAAAATGTATGGTTTATCTTTGATGGTAATAATAGCTTTTTTAAATATTGGTAATAATTTGTTTAAAATGAACAATTGTTATATTAGTAATTTGAACTGTAATTAAAATAATAATAATCTTTTTTAAACTTGATGGTTTGATATGAGCAAATTTTTAAAACTCTACAACTGTCGCGTCTACTGATAGCAATACCCAACAGCAATGGGTCCTGCTGGCAATTAGGGTTGGCAGCATAGCCCATCATAGAACCCGGCAGTAGTTGGCCCTGCTGGTAGTTTGGGCTGATAACAGGACTCAATGCTATTGGATCTTGGTGGGAGTATAGCCCAACTTTCTTGGGCCCTACTTGCTCAAATTTTGTTTGATTTAAAGCATTTGGGTCCTGGCTTATGCAGGATCCAATTCAGTACAGATCCTGCACCCGGCAGGATCCAAAATTAAAAAATATTAAACATAAAAAATATTAATTTGAAGTAAACAAAACAATAAAAAAAAATTCAATTTTTTTCAAAGCATTTCTTAAACACCTTTAATAAGGAAATTCAACCCAGCCTGAAATGAAAAAAAAAAATTATTATCACCCAACTTTTATATAATATAAAAAAAGTCGCATTAATTATATACTTTTTATAATACAAAAAAAAATATCAATAAGAGAAATTCTTATCTCTTATAAAACACTACTGTTGTAATCAAACATAAAATAAATGATTTCATGTTGTGTTTAAAGAAGAATTGAAATTTGAATGCGTAAAAATATTAAAAGAAATAATGCAAAATAATCAAAAGAATATTAATTTGAAGTAAAGGGGAAAAAATAATTTTAGATTTCTTGTGTCTCTTTTTTGAGTCAGACACAATCTTAATATATTTATTTTTAAAATATATAAAAACATGTTTGGGTTGAAATTGGGTGATGATAAATTTTTTTATACTGTATAAAAATTGGGTGATGATAAAAAATTTTCCCGTCTTAGTTTGGGTTGAAATTCCTAATTAAATCATGTTTGATTTTGCATTTCAAAAATTCCTTAAAAAAAAATCCTAGTTTTTAAAGTTTTTTTTCTTTGCTTGAAATAAATATTTTTGTTATGTTTTTGTATTATTTTTAAAAAAAATATGTTGAGATTGTGTTTGGCTGCGACGCCAAATCCAAGAAATTGTTAAAGTTTTTCTTTACTTCAAAATAATATTTTCTCCATGTTTTTGTATTATTTTTAAAATTATTTTTATATTAAGATTGTGTCTGGTTGAGAGGCAATACTCGTGAAATTGAATTTTTTTTTTTAATTTTTTTTTCTTTACTTCAAATTAATTAGATCATGTTTGATTTTGCGTTTCAAAAATTCTTTGAAAAAAAAATTGACAATTTTGAAGTTTTTTTCTTTACTTCAAATTATTTTTTATATATATTTTTGTAATTTTTTTTAAATGTTAGCATTGTATTTGGCTGCGCGCTACCAGGGCCAAGAAATTTTTAAATGTTAATTTTTATCTTTGCTTCAAAATAATATTTTCATTCATGTTTTTATATTTTTTTAAAATATAATTTTTAAAAAATATTTAGATTTTATCTAACTGATTTTATGGGTCTTTAAACCCAAGAGCGGTTAGAATAGACCTTGACGGTCGGGTCAGCATCAAGGCATGCGGGTATGCCCCTAGTGCCCAAGGCATGATAGATCTCATATCAAGTGTCTGCATGCTAGGGTCTCAGCCTACCCTAGCGCTAGGTGGTAGGTGCCTAGGTGTGGGCAGGCAACATGGTGCTAAGGCAAGTGCGCGTGACCAACCCAAGCCTCGCAACCCAAGCGCTAGGTGTCTACGGTTTCAAAAGGTATGCATCCAGCCAGGCGCTTGGAGCTTACAATAAGATGTTTTAAAAAAACATGTTTTTTTAACCGTAATAATAATAGTTATTATATTTGTTTGTTTTTCCAATTTTCTTGTATTCTTAGTATTAATACATTTAATTGAAATAAAAATAATATAAGCTCTGAAAGAGAAACCTTAAAATAGAGCGTTTGTCAGTTGAAATTCCCTCCATATTTCAAAGCTAGCTTCTCTAGCTATCAATACGACGTGACCCACCTCCTCATTTCGCTATTTTTTTCTAGAGCTGGTTTTAAGCCCCTTCCCCACCAGTCTACTAGTTTTAGTGTGGCCTTAAAAACGGGGGTTTTTTTTATTATTATTTATTAAAAAGACAATTTCCATCTATTTTTGACTTAAAATTTGAGAGACCAATTAATCTAATAACTTAAAAGAAAAGATGGGGAATAAAAAAAAATTTAAATAAATAGTAGAGAAATAATTTATTTTACCGTGTTTTTAATTTTAGTTCTTTTATTTTTCAATTCAACTCTCACTCTCAAAAAAAGAGATGCAACTAAGTTCTAATTTACTTTAAAAAAAAGCTCAATTATATAAAAAAGTAAGTTTGAGAATCAAAATAAAAATTGTTTTTAAAAAATTAACTACTTCAATTTACAGTTATTTATAAGAAAGTACAAAGTGAAGATAAGAATGATCAAAATATCACTTATTTCTAGGGGATGTGCATCAAGTCAGGCACTTTGGCAATAAGATGTTTTTTTTAAAAAATATTTTTTTTAACAACAACAACAACAACAATTATTATTATTATATTTTTTTTTTCAATTTTCTTCTATTCTTAATAGTAATACATTTAATTAAAATAAAAATAATAAGAATTAGAATGAAAATAATAATATTTATCATATTAATAATAATATGAAACTTGCTTGATCAAAGTTGATACAATATTAATAATAGTATTTATCACAGTATTTATCAAATTATTAATTATAATAAACATAACAATGTTTATAATAACAAATAAGCATATCTTGAATTTCAATAACATTAATTATAATACAAATAATAATATTTTTAATTTATTAATTATTATATGAATAATACTAATACTAATTATAATAAAAATATTTTTAATAAAAATAATAATATTTTTAATGTTAAAATTAATATTAATATTTATAATACAACTAAGAATATTTTTAATTTCAATAACATTAATTAGAATACAAAAATACTAATATTAAAAATATTATCATTTGTCTTATAAATATTATTACTATTATTATAATTAAAAATATTATTATTTGTCTTATAAATATTATTACTATTATTATAATTAAAAATATTATTATTTGTATTATACATATTATTATTTTTATTATAATTTATATTATTCATAAAATAATTAATAAATTTGGAAAATTTATTATTATTATTAGTAGTAGTAGTAGTAGTAGTAATAAATTTTAAAAATACTATTATTACTATTGAAGAAAAACCATCAGTTGTTTTTATATTTAAAAATATAATTCAAAGTATTTATATAAAAAATATAATTATTTTCATCATAAATATTATTATTTTTCTTGTAGTTCAAAGTATTCATATCAAAAAAATTATTATTTGTGTTATAAATATATTATTTTAATTATAATTCTAAGTATTAATATAAAAATATTATAATTTGTGTTATAAATATTCTTAGATATATTAATATAATTATTTGTGTTATAGATATTATAATAATAAATAATCAAGTGTCAAGTGCCCTAGGGTTGCGGCCAAGCGTGCAGGCCCGCCTATAGCACCTAAGGCTAGTCACACCTCATGTCAAATGCCTGCATGTTGAGGCCTCAGCCAGCCATAGCGCTAGGTGGCTAGCCCCAACACCCTGGCTTGACGGTCCAATCGCCAAATGTTGACAACCTGATCTAATAAATTGTTGTCTTTGTCATTGCATAACTCTCATCTTAATGGCAAGAGTCAAATGAGCCACCCCAACTGTAATTCTTGACTAAAACCACATGTAAGGAACGTCTCCTAATGTGCTATAGTGTCATCCATAAATAATTGTATCTTGGTCCATAATGCATGTACAATAGAAAATCACTATACGTGTTAAGACATAGCAAAGCAACTATGCAAGTTTTTATACATAGCAAAGCAACTTGTAAGTCCACGTACATGCATGTACATTAAGTCCACAATGCATTCATGAACAGTAAAAAAACCCACGTGTTTTAAAGTTGTATTAATTATTAGTTCCTCTCCATGTAAATTATTTATGTACAGTAAGTCCATGGTGAATTGTCTCTTAGTCCACAATGAATTCATGTACAGTAAAAAACCCACGCATTTTAGAGTTCTGTTAATTATTAGCTCATCGCCATGTAAATTATTCAGTTCCTAGTTTCATTCTTCTCTTTTTTCTCATGCTTTTGCTATCCAGTAGTCTATTGGCACATGTTTTACCATGGACTAGGCTAAATTTAAAAAAGAATATTAAAAGTGTGCCGATTTTTTTGGCAATCCTTTTAAATTCAGGCAAGCAAATAAATCTTGAAATTTCTTGACCCGGCTCCTTGCATGGCGTGAATTTTCAACTAAACCATGCATGTAAAAGTTAACCCGATATGAATTGGTTTACGTAATAGGTTCAAAGAAAATCTGGATGACTAGAAAAAACATAAATCAACTTATAAAAAAACTAAGATTTTTTTTAAAAAAGTATTGAGACGATGATATATTTGATGAACCCGGTCACACGTTACTCGGTTTATGAACTTAACTAGGTTTAATAATTTTTTAAAATAATTTTTATTTACTTAAATGATAGGAATTAGATGCTAAAAAAAATAAGCATCAATTATAACATAGATATTTGTTTGAGACCATAATAACCCTAAATAGAACAATAAAAAAATCATTCATGAAATCTATTTCTCAATCAATTAAATATTAATGGATGAATCCAAAAAAAAATATTTTTTTAATTATTAGCATTGCAATTAAAAAAAAATCCATAATAATTAAAGAAGAACAAGTATGAAACCCATTATGGGAAAAAAAAAAAAACTCATACCAATTAATTCGGGTGAATTGATTAAAAATAAGATAATATTCTAAATTCGCATCCTACATAGAAAGGGGAATGAATTTCTAAAAAGTTTTTTTTTTTTTTTAAATGAATGTAGTCCATACGCCTATCTTACATAGAAAGGGTTTGTATGTGGGCCTATAAGTCGAGGTCCACACGCATTAATCTTCAATTTTTTTTTGAAGTGAATGTGTCGTTCGCCCATGATAATCTAGAAAAACAAAAACAAAAAACGACGCATCGTTTATTACTTGCCAAATTTCAGCCACAAATTACACTTGAACTGCTTTTTCAATGCATGTTTAAAGCTCTAAAAGAGAACCCTTAAAATACAGCGTTTGTCAGTTGAAATTCCCTCCCTATGTTTCAAAGCTAGCTTCTCTAGCTATCAATACTACGTGACCCACCTCCTCATTTCGCTATTTTTCTAGAGCTGGTTTTAAAGCCCCTTCCCCACCAGTCTACTTTAGTGTGGCCTTAAAAACGGGGTTTGCTTCTTCTTTTTTTTTTTTTTTTTTTTTCTTTTTCTTTTTTATCAAAAAGACAATTTCCATTTTGACTTAAAATTAGAGGAACTAATTAATCTAATATCTTAAAAAGAAAGATGGGAAATAAAAAAAAAACTTTTTAAATAAATAATAGAGAAGTCATCTATTTTACCATGTTTTTCATTTCAATTCTCTATTTTTTAATTCAACCCTCACTCCCAAAAATAAAAAATGCAATTAAGTTCTAATTTATGCTAAAAAAAAGTTCAATTGTGTAAAATAATAAATATAAGGATTAAAATAAAAATTATTTTAAAAAATCAACTATTTCAATTTATAATTATTTATAAGAGAGTAAAAAGTAAAGATGAGAACAATAAAAATATCACACTTTTAGCTTTATATTTAATTTGGCATTTATAGCAAATACAAAATTTTAGTCCATAAACTTGTTTTTTTTACCTTAGTTTGGCACTACTTGAAGTATAATTTTTAATTTTTATCTTACAATATTTTATATTGCAATTCTATGAACTAAAACTAAAAACCAATTAGAAATAGCTTTCACACTTATACCCAACATTATATATCCTAATTGGAACAGTGATTAACAATTTTAAAGAAACTTTAATTTAATCATAAATCTATTTATTGATTCTCAATTAAGTCTCAAATCTATAAATTTTATTAATTTGATTCTAAATGTTTTTTTTTATTCACAAATAGGTATTTTGTTAACATCATCAATAATCCGATCAAGTTTTCTTGTTCTATCATGTTAATAGTCTTTAAAATTTTCATAATATGTTTTTATTATTCATTAAATTTTTCATTGAGTTTTCTTCAAATTGGTGTTATTTTAGTGCATACAATGTGCATATTAGACCTAGATTATTAAAAGAAATTAACAAAAATAATCCAATTGAGAAATTTAGGATATATACTAGGTCGAAATTACTAGGCCAAGCAGCCCAAGCTACTTGGTTCTGGAATGTGATGTCATATCCAAGTGTTAACATTTATTATTATTAATAATAAATTTGAAAAAAAATATTATTTCTATCGAAGAAAAACTATAAATTTGATTTGAAAGGTAAAATTAAAAACTATAAGAACTTGTGTCAAACATGTTTAATATTATTATTAATATTAATTTTATTAGTAATATTCTTATTAATATTAAAATAGTAATAATAATAATAATAATAATAATTATTATTATCATCATCATCATCATCATCATTAAATTTGAAAAGAAAATATTATTGGGATTGAAGAAAAATCATAAATTTGATTTTAAGGATAAAATTAAAAACAATTAGATCTTGGGTCAGACATGTTTATTATTATTATTATTATTATTATTATTAATAAAATTGAAAAACAATATTATTGCTATTGAAAAACAACCATAGATTTGATTTGAAGGGAAAAATAAAAAAAAATATTATTATTATTATTATTAAATTTTTTAAAAAATATTATTACTATTGAAGAAAAACAATAAATTTGATTTGAATGATAAAATTAAAAATTAGAAGAACTTGAGTCAGGTATGTTTAATATTATTATTAATATTACAAATACTTTTATTTATTTATTATTAATATTATTAATGAATTTGAAAAAAAAGTTATTATTTAGAAAAAATCATAAATTTGATTTGAATGGTAAGATTAAAAATTATTATTAGTAAAAAAATCACTATAAATATTTTTATTTTTATTTTTATTTTTAATAGTATTATTTTTATTACTATTAATTAGGCTCTTGGATTTAATATGGTTGCCAAACCTAAATTATTTGGATACTTGACTTAAATAACTTGGATCTAACAAGGCACTAAAATCAAATAACTTGGTTCAAGATTCTTAGTTTTAGTATGCGCAAGCCCATCAAAGTCTCAAGACTTTGAAGCCATAATTCATCACTTTTCCCATAATTCGTAACTTCAAATAATTAGCTTTATGACATAATTGTTTAGGCTAAAATAAACTTGCATACCTTCTTCTTCATCTGGCATCCGAATTATTGCTCTATGTGATGATGATGATAGCTCATCCACCTTATGATGGAGATTCAAACCTTACGGAATTGGCTAATAATTCAAAAGAGGAGACGATGTGCTTAAAGATAAGCAGCTCCATCGATCACATCTAGGTAATAAACTTTGACAATGATATTAATTTCATGTGAAGAATTGAAAAATAAATATTGGTTTGAAAAAGCTACCTCACTTGCTGCGTTTCATATCAAATTCATCGGTTCCTTACGAGAATTTGCACGTCTTGTTTGACCAAGTTCATACAAGAAAGAGATAACCTAGATCCTCTTAGAAAATTAAAGATACATGTTTGAAAAAAGTGGCTCCCATAAAATAAAATAAACCTTACTAAAACTTTTTCATCAAAGTATCTTCGGTTTCAAAATCATGAAATGCATTTGTTTATAATAAAAATAATTCATTTATATGTCATTTGATTTGATTAAGAGTAGTGATTATTTAATGTTAGCTAAAATCAACTAATAAAAACCTGGAGTAAGAATATAAATCAATATAAAAAAACAACTCTAGAAAACTAAAATTAGATTCATAAAAAACTCAGACTCAATGATTACTTAAACTAAAAAACCAAAGTTACTGGATGAGAAACCTCAATCCTTTGATTATAAAGAATCAAGAATAAAAAATATAAGGATGAATGCTACAAAAAACAATTAATCTTTGATAAGTCTTAAAAAGTTTAATAAAAAATATACACAATAATATTATTTATAAATAAACCAAGTCTAAAAAAAAATTAAATAGCGCTATTTATACTAGGTAAAATATTCCAAACAAGCTTTAAGAAAATAACAAAAGAGTTCTAAATAAAATAAAATAAAAATAATCCTAAACTAATTAGAAAAATAATGCAATTTCTGCATAGTAGATTTTAGGTTTTATCACAAAGCTTTAATGATATCCTATGACTATGATATTTTAAACTTATATAAAACAAGACTTATAGAATTTTCTAGTAAAAATTTCAAGAAATAAAAAAAGTATGATATCGAGGAAAATCATTTTATGTTTTTTTCTATCCTTATTGTGATTTTAGAAAGAGAAAAAAAAGATTATGATATTGAGCAAAAATAATTGTGTAAATACATGGGCTACAACAATGTCAAAGAATACATGCCATTAAAAAAAACATGACATAATGTGTCATAACTCAATTTTTGACCATTTTATTTTAATTATTATTATTATTATTTTATTTACTGAAAAGGATTAAAAAAAATGATGAAACAGAATAACAATGATGGAAAAAACAAGTAAAATGAAATAAATGAAGAATAAATTAAAAATTTGGGTTAAGGGCAACATGATTAGAAGTTTTGGGGTTTAATTAAACTTTAAAATTAATCTAATTAAGCTTGGAATTAATTTAATTAATCCAATTAAGGGTTTAATTAGAGAATTGATAAGTTTTGAGACTTAATTGAGCTTGGAATTAATTAATCCAATTAAGGGTTTAATTGGATAATTAATAAGTTTTGAGACTTAATTGAGCTTGGAATTAATTAATCCAATTAAGGGTTTAATTGGAGAATTGATAAGTTTTGAGACTTAATTAAGCTTGGAATTAATTTAATTAATCCAATTAAGGGTTTAATTGGAGAATAGATAAGTTTTGAGACTTAATTGGACTTGGATTTAATTAAATTAATTAAATCAGGGACTTAATTGAAGAAATTGTAAAGTTTAGGGTTACTTGGGGGCAAGGTTGCAACAAAGTAAAATCCAAGGACCAGCTTGAAAATGGCGCCGAAATGCAGGGGTCTAATTACAGTTTAAACCAGGGGCTTAATTACAAAAGTTGCAAAACTTCACGAGTCAAAACGAAATAGCCGCCCCATATCCCAAAACAGCGTCATTTGAAGGAACGATGTTCATCTTCTTCTTCTTCTTTAAACAGAGACCGTTTCCGGCAACAATGATGGGGCACCTCAGTTATGGACGTTTTAATGTGTTCGTCCCTCTACATGCTGTCCGTTACCACCGATCGGACTCTATAAAACAGAGGAACAACGAAGAAAATGGGGCGGAAAAAAAATACCTAGGGGAAAAACAGAGGCTAAACCCAGACACAAAAAACCAGTGAAACGGGGAGGAAGAAACGGATCCAAGGGGGTTTGAACGAAAAACTGGGGGGGAAAACTCAAGTAGAAACCCAGAGGAAAAATGAAGAAAACAGAGCATAAAGAAAGACAAATGCAAGCAAAAAAAGAGAGAGCACGAACCAAACAAAGATTACACAGAGAGGAGTATTGTTTTTACCATTTCTTTCGTCCCTGTAGACAACGAACCAGAAAACAAGGGGAAAACAAGCAGGAGGGAAAAGAGGAAGAGAAACCGAGGAGAAAAGGGGAGACAGAGGAATCACATAACCGAGGGGCTGAAAGATGAAAAACAAACCCAGAGAGACAAGGAACCAAGATCAGGAGAGAAAGCAAAGGAGGACAGAATGGAAGAACGAGGCGTTGCCTAACCATTGCACCAATCACCCACAGCTTCGTCTTCGTCATCAAGCATACCAGACCAGGTAAGTTCATCCTTTCCCATTCTGCAATTTAATTCATTAGACATGGTAGCTTTGAATTATAATTAACCCTTTTACAGCACCGCACGCGTCATGCGTGCTATTGTTTTGTCCAGCCGAGCCACTGGCTTGGGTCAGTGGCCGGGCTGGGATGGGTCTAGCCCAGCCTATGTAGGTTGAGCTGGGCCCAACCCAAAAAAATAAAAAATAAAAAAATAGAAAAATAAAAAATAAAAAAACAAAAAAAGTAGAAAAAAAATAAAAAATGTGTATGCATGAATAAAAATAATGTAAATTTATTGGTTTATTCACTGACGCTAGAGTCAGGAATAAAAATACCGATTTAAATTTATATTATTTTTATTTGTTGTATTTTTATTTTATTTTATTTTACATAAAAATAAATTTATTTTTATTTATTTGTTCATTGGTGCTAGAGTAAGAAATAAAGAATATTGATCTAATTTTTTTTATAGCTATGTAATATTTACCAACGTCAGAGTTGGAATTATCCGTAGTTGAATATTCATTGGCGCTAGAGTCAGGAATATTCGAATAAACCATCAAAGCATAAACCAATAAAAAATTAGCAATTTAAAACAAAACCAGCAATGCAGTTTACCTCAGGCAGAACGTTTAATGGGTGATAATATCTTTCCTTTTACGTAACCAATCTCGTACCGTAGAATCTCTGCTGATCAGTTAGGGTTCCTAGTGACCATAATAATAGGTGGCGACTCCTCAAACAAGACATTTTTTCTAAAAGAACAAGATGCCAGAAATCTGTTCTTTTTCCATATTCGAGAATTAATTTTTAGAGCCGCCGCGATGTCGGATGCGACATTAAATTTTGATAGATTCAGTTTAGATTATAGAATGGTGACTCCATTGGGGATCTTAGGATTAAGCTTTGTCTTTTGTCTTATTATTGCTATTTTGTTTGTTGTGTTTATTTGTTTATTTATCTTTCTTGCATTTATTGCATTAACATATATCCTTGTTTATGTTGCCATGCATCACTTTGAGAGCACACACTTTACAACCTAGGATAAGTGGGGGAGTAACGGTACCCCAATGGCTTTAGCCTGGGTAAGACTCGTGAAACCATCCAACTCTCGCTTGATTGTTTACTTGGAAGTGGTTGATATGCCAAACTGATATTACTTAGGGCCTCTATCTTCACACTACTTGTAAGCCTCATATCGACCTTTCAAGGACGATCACTAAGCATGCGAGAGACCCTTTAAAACTAGATAATAACCAACCCTTTGATGCACTCAATAATTAGGATCTTCCTATTAGGTTGTCACCCTGTGTAGGGCAAGTCCGCATTTCATACATATTTTTTTAATTGCTTCAACATTTTTGCATAATTGTATGATTTACATTTAGCAGGTTGAAATATAGGTTCCCCATTGAAACCCATCTATAACACTCATTCGAGAAAAAGACAAATGGAAAATGAAGAAAGAGCTCAGTTGGAAGCCCAACATTAAAAAGAGGTGGACAATCTTAAGGAAGAAGTTGCAAGGCTTACTAGTCTACTTAAGCAAGCCTTGAGAGATAAATCCAGAAAAACAACACTTATAGCTCAGTCTGAAGATATGCATGTAACTCATTTTGATCCACAGAATCTGGGGGCAAATAGGGTGTCATCTGAATTTCAACAAGCTATGTATTTCCAGCCAGCATACCCCTCGAGAATTTCGTCTACCATTGATTCTACCAAGAAAGAATCTCAAAAGGACAAAATGGTGAATGAAGAGGGTTTGAAAAAATACATTGCCCTAGAAGAGAGGATAAGGACAGTTGAGGGAAACCATTTGTGTGACCTGGTGAAAGCTGTCAATATGTGTTTGGTACCTAACGTAGTCATTCCTAAGAAGTTTAGGGTGCCAGGATTTATTAAATATAAGGCAACCCAATACCCTATAGCTCATCTCAAGGCATATTGCAACAAAATGGCTGAGGTGGTTGATGATGAGAAATTGTTGATTCATTTCTTTCAAGACAGCTTAAGTGGTGTTGCCCTCACTTGGTATATGCGATTAAATAATATAAAGGTTAAAAAATGAAAGGACTTAGTTGATGCCTTCATGAGGCAATATAAGTTCAATATAGACGTGAGCCCTGATCGGTTAAGCTTGCAAGTTATGGAGAAGAACAACAAGGAGTATATAAGAGAATACGCCTGGAGATGAAGTGAGGTAGCTGCACAAGTTAATTCTCCCATGTTGGAAAAAGAGATAATAAGTTTAATTTCCAACACCTTTAATGCTCTGTACTTTGAATACTTGGTTAGAAACTCTGCACAGCATTTCACTGACCTGGTTATTATAGCTGAGAGGATTGAACAAGCCATTGGGTTAGGTAAAATTGTTGATCCGACTAAGAAGAACGGTTTCATTAAAGGTGCTTGCCAAGACACTTATCGTTCCTATAGCTGATTGCTTCACACCGACTCTTAGAAATCAACTATCTTGAAGATAAAGCTATGATGATATTAGGTCAAGAATGGTCTACAAATGACTTTAATCGACTGTTGAAAAGATGCATTTGTCAAAAAGAATGAATGATTCCAGAAATTCCAATCAATGATTGCTAAATGTTTAGCCCCTTTATATGTTATCATGCCAATATTCATAGCCCAAGATGTTGTCATAAGTTCTTTGTTGTTGAACTTCTTTTCCAAAGTTTCAATGAAAATAATGAGTTTGTCATTCAATTGTGTTTATGACCAAGCATTATTCATTTTTTTGAGAGAGTTTTCTTATAAAGACTCACAAACACATCTTTGAAGCCTTGCGCGATCTCCTAGACGCAACTCATCTCTCTTACCAAAATTAATTTTCCTATTGGAGTTTTGAAAAATTGATCTGGCATTTTGATTTCAAAAACTAATTTGATGTTTATTTAAAAATGATATTTTTAACATTTTACTTGTAGAATGACAAGTGAATCAAGCAACTCCATCATTGAGATGACTAAATTATAAACCAAAAAAAAAGGAAAAAAGAAAAAAGAAATGAATAAACACCCTTACCTTATGAATCTTGAATCATATGTTTTTAAATGTATGAATAATGGTACGTAGTGAACTCGTTGCTCATAATTCATGAAATGCATCTTTGCAAAGACTAAAACATCATACTGGATGAGGTCAAAATTTATTGATCTTAACTGCTTGTGCTTGAAATGATGAAAGGCCATCTTTGTTATTCCTTTCACGTTCTGAAATAAGTACATCCCTTGCTATCCCGTTTTGAGCCTGAATAATTTTTCTTTCATAAAAAAAATCCCGACTAGGATCACATCCTACACTGGGGAGCAAGATAAAATTTTCAATAAGAAAAGAGAAAACACTGCAAGAAAGCCAAAAAAGGCATAAAGAGCCCAAGAAACTCAAATGCTAGGAGGCATGCCCAAATCACAAGAAAAAGTGATAGCCAAAACAATGTAAATATGTCCCAGCCAAAACAATGACAAAGGGCAAATAAAAGCGGCAAAAGAAAAGATGGAAGACATAAAGAGTCAAACTACTGATAGTGATCCTCAATCTTTGAAACCCTGAAACACTCTTTGAGCCTTATGAATCCTTTTCTTTCATAGCCAAAAACCACAGCCTACGTTATGTCCCTGTATAAGTCCTTTCTAATCAAGCAAGCAAGCAAGCAACCTAGAACAATAAACAATGCTCTCAAAATGCAAAGAACACTTTTTCATAAGATTCATGACATCAATAATAAACTACTCATTATTATTCATGCTGATAAAAAATAAATGATTCAAAAAGAGACAAATTTTTCTCATACAAAACCTCGAGCTTTTTTCTGAGCCCTTCACTTTGAAACAAAAGGTCATCTCATGATGTATTTTCACTAAAGATCTCATTGCCAAACACAAGAGCAAATAACCTCTTTTCCAAGAAAGAAAATAACCAATAAGTTACAAGATTTCAAAAGCAAATTGTTTTAGATTCACATCGAAATAATTTTTGTTTTCAAAATGTAAGATCAAGATTTTAAGATTCATTCTATACCCATATTCCTTCACCAAACTAAAAAGGAGAGAAATGAGAGAATGACCTTTTAAAACCATTATTCATCTAAGTCAGTGACATAACACACTTGGGGGCAATGACCAGTATAAGGGGGCAACATTGTATTTAAGGAAAATCTATCTTTTCTAGAAAAAAAAGAAGGAACATTTCCTACAACAAGACAAGGGGGCATTTTGGTTTATGAAAGACAGTTTGATCCTTTCAGCAAGTGACACCGAATGTTTTTAGCAGTGAGACGAGGATTAATGAATGATTCTCTTACATTATTTGACGAGACAGAAAATATCTAGCAAGCAAGTGGGTTACGATGGGCTAGGGGTGAGCAAAAAAACCGAGAAACCGATTAAACCGAGAAAACCGAGAAAAAAATAACCGAAAAAACCGAACCGAAAAAAAAAACCGAGTAAACCGATTATTTTTTTAAAAAAAAGGTTCGGTTCGGTTCGGTTCCGGTTTCAGAAACCTGAAACCGAAAAAACCCCAACCGAACAGAACCGGTTCAGTTAAGGGGGTACTATAAATACAAAAATGCTCTCTAATTTTCTTAACCCTAGCGCGTCCAGCCGTCCTGAGCAAACAAGCCGCTCCCTCAACCCTCACTCCCTCAAGTCTTAACCCTCACAATTCACACTATCGCAGATCTCATCTCATTCTCAAGTCTCTAACAAAATCAAATTAATCCGTCTTCATCTCCATTCTCCTGACTTCAGCCACATCCCTCTCCCACACAAGCATGACACACACCACACCAGCACACCTAACCTCCATTGTCCAGATCTAGCAAACCAGTCACCTCCCTCTCTCACACCCGACCTTGAATCTTGTCACAACTCATACCAGGTATGATTTCTTTTTTCTATCAACCTCTGTTTTTTTTTTTTTTTTTTAACATATGCTCTGTGATCTGTGTATTTGTTGGTGTATCCTTAAAAAAAATCAGTGTTTGAGCTTAGAGTCGTATTTTGGTTGATTTGAGATTCTGGGAATATGCTTATTTTGGTTGATTTGATTTGGGGTTTGTTTTTAAATGTGAGAGTGATTTATATCTCTGTTTCGTATTCGATTAGGTTGTTGCACAGAAAGTGAAAGAAGCTGAGATCACCCAGGGCCAGCAGGATTCGCTTCTTCTGGTATACATATCTCAACAACTCACAATCTAGTTTTCACTTTTTTTGAGCTCTTAATATGTTGTTTTTATAACTTTATTATTATTATTATTATTATTATTATTATTATTATTATTATTATTATTATTATTATTTGTAGTACAGTATACTTGTTTGAGGTTTCATTCTGCTAAATTTCGTGTGATTTAGCCTTTTGGAAGCATATTTTACACTAGTTTTTTCTTCCATTAAACACTGTGTTGAAGTTGTTGTTTGTATAAAATTTGAAAAATCTCTATGTATGTGTATCTGTGTGCATGTATTGTACTGTCTTTTAATTTATGTTTAGTAGATTTTTCTTGTGATTTTGCAAATTTTGAGTTTTGTGGTAATTAATGATCTTTTGAGTTTTTTGTGTATAACCAACCTTGAAAGGTTATTCCTTTTCCCAGAAACCTTGAAAGAAATTTTGATTTTCAGCTGTATGGATAGGAGAGCAGAACTTAGATTTGAGTTGATGTAGTTAACTAAAGTGGGAATTTGGATCTGGGTTTTGCTCATTTTAGTGGGAAAAATTATTGTCGAGAAATATCATTCAGTAAAGGTCCTTGTCAGTAAGCAATTAAGCATTAAGCACCAGCCAACATGTATATTCCAGCTCCTTGTTTTTCTTTCAGGGAAATGAACTACTGGACATAATGTGACAAATTCAAACAAATTTGCAAAGGAAAAATGAAAGACTAAAGAAGCCTTAATTCTTACCTGGATTGTTTTTACTTTCATCGGCATTTGTATGATGGCTTAGTGTGTTGTTGAACAACTTGAACTTGAACTATGTTATTAAACCAGTGCTGTTATTGAAAGAGTGATTTTCTTGAAATCACTTGCTTGATTTTCTCCAGTGTTTAGAATGTGGTGTAAAAATATATGCTTTCACAACTACTGCATCGATATCCAATTATCATTTAGAAGCTTGATAAAGGATCTTGAAATTTACAAAAACCTTGAGTTGGGTAATTTTTTTTTATATAAACTTGGATATTTTATTTTGTGATTTATTAATTAAAGTATTTGCAATCATCTAACATGTCTAATTTTTTATTTTGTAGATTTCGGTGGAAAGTAACATCTAACAATGAATGATAATTAGTTCAAAAGTTAATTTGATGGTAAAATACTACTTTTTATTTTTATATATTCTAATTTATTTTATCATGTTATAATTTTATATCTTGAATTCCAGCCAGGTATTAAGGAATCAAAGTGCAATATCTTGATGGGCTTTTCGATTGGATGATGTGCACAATGAAGATTTTTCATCTATATTTTTCGCATGAAGTTTTTTATTTTTTATCATAAGGTTATTTGTTGTTTCTTATTAAGCCCTTTTGAAGGCAATGTTTTGTAATTTAGATTTTAAATTGTGTGTTATTTAAACTCAAATGCAGGAAGAGTCCAAAACACAAATATTAAAAGTCTTGCAACATATGAACATAATATTAGCACTAATAATTTAATATAAATGAATATTCAATGATAGAAAAAGTTAAATATATTATAGAATCTTGTAACAAAATTAGATATGATAATATCAATTAAAAGCCCATTAGAAAGCCCATCAGAAAATCTAAAAAAAAGCCCAAACAAAAAATACAGGTTTTTTCGGTTTTTATGGCAAAATAACCGAACCGGACCGAACCGAAACCAGTCGGTTTGAACCGGTTTCGGTTCGGTTCCGGTTTGAATTTTTCAGACTTTCAAAATTTTATTTTGGCTACTTTTTTATAAGAAAACCGAACCGAACCGGAAATGATCACCCCTACGATGGGCATCACAAAGGCTGAGTTGTGCAAACAAATCTGAAAATAGACTTACATGGGCCAACTCGAGTGGGTTAGAAGCCAAATGACAAAGATGACCCAAATTAGAGGTAGCAAGTCCTCATCAGTCAAGCAACAAGAAGACTAAGAAGAAATGGGGGCCTATATTTCAAATCAGGTAAAGATGCATGCATATCATCTAAACTTTGAGACATTGGACAATAAGTTTTGCAAATTTCATATGAGAAAATTCCAGCGGAATCCATCAAGTGGAAGGCCAACTTGAAATGGCCAAAGATCAAAATTGCTGTTAAAAATTTTTCATTTTTAAGAATTTGTCATCTTGGGCAGGCCACCCATGAGAATTAGGCCACTTGAAAAAATCTCAGTGTTTTTCCACCTCCTTTAAATGCGTCTTTGAGCCTTTGATCATCATTTTTAGGGCCCTTTCAAGCTCTTATTTCCTTTAAATGCACCTTCGAGTCCTTGACCATCCAAGGTATTGCGTTTCCTAACCCTACCTCACTTTTTAAGAACGCCTTCGAGCCTTACCTCCCTTCAAATGCACCCTCGAGCCTTTGATCATCATTTTTAGGGCGCTTTCAAGCCCTCATTTCCTCTTTGAGCGCCTGTGAGCCCCCGCTTCTCTTCGAGCGCCTTTGAGCCCTCACTTTCCTTTTTAAGGGCCTTTGAGCCCTTGCTTCTCTTCAAGCGCCTTTAAGCCCTTGCTTTCTCTTCGAGCGCCTTTGAGCACTCACTTTCCTCTTCAAGCGCCTTTGAGCCCTCGCTTCTTTTCGAGCGCCTTTGGGACCTCGCTTCCTCTTCGAGCGCCTTTGAGCACTCGTTTTCCTCTTCAAGTGCCTTTGAGCCCTCGCTTCTGTTCGAACGCCTTTGTGCCCTCGCTTTCCTTTTCGAGCGCCTTTGAGCGCTCGCTTCTCTTTGAGCGCCTTTGAGCCCTCGCTTCCTCTTCGAGTGCCTTTGAGCACTCGCTTTCCTCTTCGAGTGTCTTTGAGCACTCGCTTCCCTTCGAGCGCCTTTGAGCCCTCATTTCCTTTTCGAGCGCCTTTGAGCCCTCGCCTTCCTCTTCGAGCGCCTTTGAGCCCTCGCTTGCTTTTGAGTGCACCTTTGAGCCCTCATTTTCCTTTTTTTTTTTTTTAACTTGGGTAGGTCACCCATCACAATGAAATCATTTCTAAAAAAAGAAAAAAAATGGGTCGTCTTCCAAATGACTTGTTTCTTGATTTCTACATCTCTCTGTAAAGGTCGTGTGTCCATCTACTGTTTTCAAAGTTTTCAAGACTAAAAAAAAACAAATAAAACAAAAAAAGTGGGTCATCTTCCAAATGACTTGTTTCTTAATTTCTACATCTCTATGTAAAGGTCGTGTGTCAATCTACTGTTTTTAAAGTTTTCAAGACTAAAAAGAAAAGAGCAAAGGTTCTTTCTGTATCTACTTTTCTTTATAAATTTACTACACAAAGCTAAAAGAAAATAAATTTTTTCAATATCTTTGCATAGTAAATATTATAAAGAGGGGGCAATTGTTCATAACCCAATTTTTGACCATTATTATTATTATTATTATTATTATTTTATTTACTGAAAATGATAAAAAAAATGATGATAATGATGAAAAAACAAGTAAAATAAAATAAATGAAGAATGAATTAAGATTTAGGTTAGGGGCAACATGATTGGAAGTTTTTGGGTTTAATTAAACTTTGAAATTAATCTAATTAAGCTTATAATTAATTTAATTAATCAAGTCAAGGGTTTAATTGAAGAATGGATAAGTTTTGAGACTTAATTAAGCTTGAAATTAATTTAATTCATCCAATCAAGGGTTTAATTGAAGAGTTGATAAGTTTTGAGACTTACTTGAGCTTGGAATTAATTTAATTAATCAAATCAGGGGTTTAATTGGAGAATTGATAAGTTTTAGACTTAATTGGACTTGGATTTCATTAAATTAATGAAATCATGGACTTAATTGAAGAAATAGCAAAGTTTGGGGTTAATTGGAGGCACAATTGCAGCAGATTAAAGTACAAGGACTAACTTATAAAAGGCGCCGAAATGCAGGGGCAATTACAGTTTAAACCAGGGACTTAATTATAAATGTTTCGGAACTTCATGGGCCAAAACGTAAATGGCCACCGCATCTCAAGACAGCGCCGTTTCAAGAGACACTGTTCGTCTTCTTCAAAACCAGAAACGGACACTGCACGATCCTCAGTCCCTCATTATTTTTGCAAACGGTCGGTCACCTCATTATTTAGAGGTGACCGCATGGCATTCTCTGGCTATATAAAAGCTAGAGATAGGCCATGCACGGGGATGGGGAAAAAAAACAAAAAAAAGACGGGACGAAGAGAGACAGAACCAGGGGAAAGTTTTAGTCCCTCAACCAGCAGAAAATCCTCGTGCTTTTACCACCATTGTCTTCGTCTTGAACGGAGAAGACTGGGCAGAGACACAAAAAAGGAAGAGAAACTGAGGAGAACAGGAAAAGGACAGGGAAACGAACAAGATAGAGGAGAGCAAATTTTCCGCCCCTGTTTCTTCTCAAAGGAACAGAGGTTGTCCTCTGGCTTTATAAAATCCAGAGAAGGCCACGGAGAAAAAAAGGGATCACTGCAGTCTCCATCTCCAACACCAGAGATGGAAGATCGACAGAAAACAAAGAGACGATAAAGGGAGAGGACGAACAAAAAAACACAGGGAGGAACAGAGACCGGAGAGGAGAAACAGAGAAATCACAGAAGGGAGATTAAAGAGAAAACATAGGCAAATAACGAACAAACAAGGGGCTGACTGAAGCAAGCTTCAACGGGGAGAGGAATCAAAAAACAATGAGGGGCTGACTGAAGAAAGCCTTCAACAGGGGATTGAACACGAAGGAAAGTCAGGGGAAGGAGACTAGATACAGAGAGAGAGGAGGGAGAGAATCCTGAGAGCAGAAGAAAGCAAGAGATAAAGCGAAAGAAGGGAGAGAACGTCGCCCGGCCAGCTCTCCATCACCGTCATCTTCATCTCCAAGTGCAGCGCAGGTAAGCAGCGTTTTCCTTCCTTGCATCTTAATTACATGCTCCTGTAGGTAAAAACAGAAATAATGGCCAGCCGGGTCAAGCCTGTGACCCGGCTAGGCCTGCTGGGTCCAGCCCAGCCATGTGGGCTGAGCTGGGCCCAGCCCAAAAAAATAAAAAATAAATAAAAATAGAAAAAAATAAAAAATGTGTATGTATGAATAAAAATAATGTAAAAATAATGTAAATTTAATGGTTTATTCACTGACGTCAGAGTCAGGAATAAAAATACCGGTTTAAATTTATATTATTTTTATTCGTTGTATTTTATTTTATTTAGCTAGAAAAATAAAAAATATATGTGCATGCGTAAAAATAAATTTATTTAGATTTATTTATTCACTTATGCTAGAGTAGAAAATAATAAATATTGATCTAATTAATTTTTGTAGTTACGAATTTTTACCAACGTTAGAGTTGAAATTATTCGAGCTCGAATATTCACTGGCATCAGATTCAGGAATATTATAAAAAAATCATCATAGCATAAACTAATAAATATTTAGCAAATTTAAGACAAAATCAGCAATGCAGTCTGCCTTAGACAAAATGTTTAAGAGGTGATAATATCTTTTCTTTTACGCAATTAATCCTGAGCCGTAAAATCTCTGTTGACTAGTTAGGTTTCCTAGTGACCATAATACTAGGTGGTGACTCCTCAAACAAGACCTTTTCCCTTAAAAGAACCGGATACCAGAAATCTATTCTTTTTTCATATTCGAGAATTAATTTTTAGAGCCGCTGCTGCGATGTCGGATAATGGATTTGAAAAACAAAGTAAAAGAAGAATTAACATGGAACCAAAAAAAAAAAGAAACAAATGAATGAATAAGGCATTGATTAATTATACCTTAATGGTTAGGAAGAAGAACAAACTTTGAGAAAGACAAATATATTAATCCAGGTACCCAAAGTAAGCTAAACCCTTCATCATTAAAAAATAATCCAGTTAATGTTACCCTTAACTACAAACAAATCATCAATTTAGCCACAATTATTATTAATAATTTCACAAGATATAAACCATGTCTAAGAAGTTTAAACAAAATTAGTTTCTTCATTTATTTTAATAAAATATATGGTTAATAATTACACAATTTTCATGATAAGAAAGATATTTTCTTGAACATCTTTTGAGCATACCATTACTCCTCATGTAGTTGAAAAGGATCATTGTTTTATTTCTGATAGTCAAGGTCAAAGAATCATCTTAACCCAATAGCTTAAGCTGTTAGATGAGGTTCCAAGATATGATTTATATTATTTTCTAACACACACTCCCTTAAGTGAAAGTTTTTTCGGCTTGAAACTTACATAGGTTCACATTACATTGTGCTTAATTTTTATCAAATAAATAGGGATGGTGAGATTCAAACTCGTGACCGTTTGGTTATTCAAGACTCTGATACCATGTCAAATAACTAATTCAACATAAAAATTTAAACTGTTAAAGGTGAGATTCCAAAAATATGATTTATATTATTTTTTAACAACCAAAATATAGTTCAACTTGAATTCACACAATGGTAATATTATATACCAAATTTCAACCATTTCAATTTAATTTGACAAATATAGACAATTATATATATATATGAATTAACCACCAAAAACCTAATGGTGAAACAAAAGATGAAAAACACTAACAAATTAACATGAGAAGTGGAGGGCTAAAAAAGGAAACAAAATTCAATAATTTGAAGACATGTGCTCTAAAATCTAAGTCTTCATCGAGGTGTAGCATCGTACCTACACCCACCACCTTTTAATGAACATAGGTATGATGAAAGACATGAACTAAATCACCCAAAAATAAACGACAGCGACCAACTCCTGCTAAAATGAACTAAATAAATATATAGCGAAATGGATTCCTAACCTAATTAAATCATCAAAAGAATAAATAATTGGTTGAAAAAAGCAATAATGAATCCGAGGTGGCGATGGGTGCAGCACGTGGAAGACAAATCAAGCATCCAAACCTCTTTTACAAATCGACAACGATAAACAAGTCACGAGGAAGCACTGAATCTTTGTCGGAAGGCAACAACGTGAAAGAATTCTGAACTCTCTCTTTCGTGAGAAAATATAGGCTCGCCGATAACTTAACTTTTCAGTTTTTAAATTTATTTTTTTCAAATCATCATGAATTTTTTAAAGATTTATATAATTATTAATTTTAAAATTTATAAAATTAGTTGAAATATTTAAATTCACTTCAACAATGTCAAAGCCTTATGTATTAATTTTTTATTAATGATTTATGAAAGATGTAATGTAAATCTAAATTGTTTAACGATGGATTAACCTAAAATACCCTAATTAGAAATTTATATTACAATAGACTTCCTCGTTTTCAAACAAAAACAAAATTTAGTGGCATAATAAACTAACTAATTTTTAGTGGAGCATAGAATATATTTTGGTAAGGTGGTGGTATAGTTAATTTTAAAAGTATTTTTCAATTGAAAATATATTAAAATATTTTTTTATAAAAATAAATAAATTATATTAACATATTAAAATTATTTTTAAAAATTAAAATAAAAATTCAGTTAAACCCTCTAAATTAGAAGGTATGACAATGCAAGCACGGGATGTGAAACCGTGACCTCAAACAAGTTCCCAGCTCAGAAGCCTCCGTTTTGTGTGTGAAAACTGGAGTGGTTTCCGCTGCCGCAAAACTAACGTCCACCTCAACCAATGTGCCACGTAATAAAACCAAACCCCAACGGGGCGGCCGTCAGACTATAATTTCGTAAGCCAATCCACAGACTATAATCTCATCTCTCCACTTCACCTTCTCACACGCTCCAAAACCAAATTCAGTTATTCTTTAGTCCCTGGTTTCAAGAAATGTTGTGGCTAGTCCTTCCTTTTTGAAAATTGATAATTTATTTTCTTGACTCTGACTCATTTTAGCCCTTTTTATTAAATCCCGAATATTCCCTTTTGATAGTTAAATTCATGGAGAAGAAAAGGAACATACAAAATGGGATCCAGAGAAAGATTAAACAAGCGATAAAGGACTAAATTATATATATATTTTTTCTTTTTTTTTCTATGTAAGCAAGAGATGGAAAGTGTTGTTTTAAATGCTGCGTTTCTATAAAATCCTCATCCAAGTCCCTCGCCCTATCCCAAGGGCAACTATAAAACAGTACTCCTAATTCTGTTCCATTTCGTCTTCTTCTCTATAAACCTCCAACTCGATCTCCACCGTTAGATAAATGTCTGCATTTGTCTCTACCGTTGGTGCTGGTAACAGAGGGCTGGTACTGATTTTCCCGCCCTTTTCTTTATGTTCTCAGTTTTACCTTTATGTTGTGTTGAATTTTATAGAGTGAGCCCAATGAATCTTTTTCTTGTTTTTAATTAAAAAAAAAAAATGTAGCATTGTTTCTAGCTTTTCGATTTTACTACACAAGCAAGATTCGTTGTTCTTTGTAGAGAAAGTAGAAGATAATCACATGATTATAAGTTTAGTTCAAGAACCTTTTTCTTTTTGTCTTGTTTTTCTGTTTGAAATTAGATTGAAAGAGATGGAGTTGGTGCTGTGCTTACAGTGTTTTGGTTCATCGATGACAAAGAAACAAGTTTCTTTTTTGCAGTTGAATTTAAAAGGCGCTGGCTCTGGACCCTTGTGGCCAACCTCTGCATTCTTTGACAAAAGCTTGAAAACGGTACTGGGCTCAAAGATCACCAACCAGAGGCTCTTGACACGGAATTTGAAGCTTGCTGCCGAATATGATAAGGAAAAGCAGCCCTCGAAAGACAAATGGAAGGGGCTTGCATTTGACACATCTGATGATCAACAAGACATTACCAGAGGTAAGGGAATGGTTGACTCTCTCTTCCAAGCTCCCATGGGGACAGGAACTCACTATGCTGTCATGAGCTCCTATGACTATACTAGCAAAGGTCTAAGACAGTAAGTAGATCAATTTTTCTTAGTTGAAGATCCAGGAACTTGATTTATAAATATTGTTGGGGATAACTATGCTTGATCCTTGTTATTGGGCATGGAATTTTGAACCTCGAGGTCTTATTGAGCTGTATTTAGGTACAAACTGGACAACAATATGGATGGTTTCTACATCGCATCTTCATTTATGGACAAAGTTGTTGTTCACATCACCAAGAATTTCTTGCAAATCCCAAACATTAAGGCAAGTATTTGACTTTTCCTTTTTTGTATTTTTGAGAATTATTCAACTTTTTAGTATTGCTATCTTGACAAATGCAAAACAAATAATACGTGGTTCATATAATAATTATTGTAACAGGTTCCCCTCATCTTGGGTATCTGGGGAGGCAAAGGTCAAGGTAAATCATTTCAGTGTGAGCTTGTCTTTGCCAAGATGGGAATCAAGTGAGTTGATATAATTTTCGCCTCTCTCTCTGTTTTTTTTTTTTTTTCCCAAGGATTTTGGTTTCAAGTTCAAGATATAAGAGAGGAAGCCCAGTTTTGAAAAATTTGTCTACAAATACTTGAATGCTTGCTCTCTGATATTATGCTGATGAATATTCAGCCCCATTGTGATGAGTGCCGGAGAATTGGAAAGTGGGAACGCTGGTGAGCCTGCAAAATTGATCAGACAAAGGTATCGTGAGGCAGCGGACATCATCAAGAAGAAGGGAAAGATGTGCTGCCTCTTCATCAATGATCTAGATGCAGGAGCCGGTAGGTTTGGAGGAACTACCCAATACACAGTAAACAATCAGATGGTTAATGCTACCCTCATGAACATTGCTGATAACCCGACCAGTGTCCAGCTCCCAGGCATGTACAACAAGGAGGAGAACCCCCGCGTTCCGATCATTGTCACTGGTAATGACTTCTCCACGTTGTACGCCCCTCTCATCCGCGATGGCCGAATGGAGAAATTCTACTGGGCCCCTACTCGGGAAGACCGAATTGGTGTGTGCACAGGGATCTTTGGCAGTGATGATCTTCCCAGGGAGGACATTGTCAAGCTTGTCAACACTTTCCATGGGCAATCCATTGGTAAGGTTTACACAATTATTTTATATTTACTCCTAGAAAAGTTTTGATCTAATAGTCAATGGTGCATTCAAGCCGTGCAATCCAAACCACGAAACAGCTGAAGAAAAGCATATATGGTTGAGCAATTAAACTAGTAAATAATTGACTGAACACGTTTTGCATTAGAGTGAGAAGAACAACTCTCGAACTTCAAGCCACTAGTTTTCTGATTAAGCCATGTTCGATTTGGTTTTGATTGTGAGACGTGATTTTGTTATACTAGAATATGAATGCTGATGACTATCTCTGTTTTGAGTGTAGACTTCTTCGGTGCACTTAGGGCAAGAGTATATGACGACGAAGTGAGGAGGTGGATTTGTGGTGTGGGTGTAGAAAATGTTGGGAAAAGGCTTGTGAACTCAAAGGAAGGACCTCCAACGTTGGAACAACCGAAGATGACTCTCGAGAAGCTCCTTGAGTATGGCAACATGCTTGTCCTGGAGCAGGAGAACGTGAAGAGAGTCCGGTTGTCTGACAAATACTTGAAAGAGGCAGCTCTTGGAGATGCAAATGAAGATGCCATGAAGAACGGAAGCTTCTATGGTTAGACCATGGTCCAAATTAAACGCCTTGATGAGATATTTACATCTGGCTTTAGGATTGTGCAATAAAGATATCAGAAGAAATAATCAAGCTTTTCTATAATTTTTTGGACACAGGCAAAGCCACCCAACAGGTCAACATTCCTGTTCCAGAAGACTGCACTAATTCATTGGCAGAGAACTTTCATCCAACCGCTAGGAGTGATGATGGCAGCTGCCTCGGTCACTTTTAGGCCTTGCTTATAAATGTTATTATGTCGTTAAGATGGTATACTCTAGAATGAGTTAGCAACTCTGTCACATATATTGGTTTAACTTATAATTGAGTTAATAAAGATGATGTACAGGCGCAAAAGGTACGGGAGGGAGCTATCTCTACAATATTCAGTAGCTTTTGGTACATTTTATTTAGTACAAGCGGAATGAAGATAATTGTTCATAGACTCCTTTCAATTTGGTTTTTTACTTGGTTGTTTTGGGGCTCAAGTTTTCTAATAGGTTTTAAGGAGTTGAAGTTGATATTAATGATATGGGATGAAGGGTATAGAGTGTTGTATATTTGGAATTGGTTTTACTTACTTTTATAGTTGCCTTCGTTGTGATCAACCTCTTTTTTTTTCCAAAGCCTTTTTTTCTCCATGAGTGCGGAGATTCTAGCACTCTTCACTTATTGATCTATACGCTTTGCCATTACCACAACATTAGTGAATGACATTGCCAAACTACTCATCACATGTTTATAGTACAGCGCCATGAGCGTGTTAGCAAATGAAGTAACCATTTCATTTTCCAAGAGCGGGGGAGTATTCCCTTATGCTTTCATTATTCCTTTTCTTCATATTAGACAAGTTGGTCCTACTAAGAGCAATGTTCATGTTGTACTTGTGTTGTTTAACAAAAGCATCTACTAAATCTTTCCATCTACAGATATTGGTGTTATCTAGTTTCATGTACCAAATCAATATCGCTCCACTCAAACTATCTTGGGAAAAGTGTATCAGTAATTTCTCATCATGTACTACTTCTATCATTTTATTGCAGTAGGATTTGAAATGGGTAATGGGGCATTGTGTTCCGATGTATTTGATGAATTCTGTAACTCAAAAATTATATGGTACTACCATATTCGGGTCTTGACTTTGTGGCTTTTATTGGGTCACACAAGCCTACCTCTTCAATAGCCCTTATCATAGCTTCTAGTGTTGCCATTTTATCTTGATCAATATCGTTAGATGATCTTGTTTTATGGGATTTGTTTGCGAATGTATATATGACTGCTGGTGCTGGTATTAGTATTGTTGATTGCACAAATGCTGGATTATGTTGGGGATCCTGAGCTCTTTCTCCTGTTATTTCTTCGAGCTGAGTTGTTGCTTAATTTTGAACAAAAATGGCAAGTCTATTGGAAGGACCCTCACCATAGGCATTCTTTAGTGCTTACTCGAGTGAGCTAGTAAGGCGAACCACACTAACTTTTAAAGAATCCAACTCTTTCTAGAAGTGAGCATCATGGTATGCGCGTTCTTCATTTTCCATGTTTCTTTGTTAGAGTTGAGAGTTGAAGACTTTACGGATTGAAGCTTTTTAGGGACCTATATTTTAATCTGGTGCATGTATGTTTATTATTTACAATGAATGGATGTATATGTATGGATACAAATGTATGCACATTCATATTAGGTATGAATTAACCTATTTAAGGAGTTAATCCATAACTTCCTTATCAAGCATGGGTAGAATCCTCAGTCTAATAAATTTAAAGATGTTTTACCCAAGTTCTAAGGTTAATTGAATCTCTTACACATTAGAAAGTACTTAAAAAGTAGGTCTCAGCTTATTTCATTTATGAAGAACAAGTTTTCATACAAAGAGTCTTTTTTATTCAAATATTACTCCTCTATTGGCTACATTCTTGATAAAAGAGGAGACTTCATTCAAATATTCTTTATATTTATGGACATTGCTATCAATCCTAGAAGCTTTTACCCGCAGTTCGTCTACCTTATGAGCCACTATATCAATTAACTTGTCATTTTGTTTAATCTTGTAGTGGAATCTTGAAGCAGTGTTTCATTACTGGTGGCTAATGATTTGTTGTTCTTTTCTAGCATTTGAACTGTCTTTTCTAGCTGCTGGATCTGGTTTCTGGCCCTTTGTAGTTTTTTTTTTTTCTCTATATCAAGTTTAGTTATCTTGGTATTTAATTGTATATTAAAGTTGCTGATGTACTCCTGCCACTCCTTGAAGACTTTGGTCTTAAATTGTGGTTAATGAACATAATTTATAAATTAAATATGGGATTCACTCGTATTGAATTAAGATTTTGTTGAAAATTATTCTTCAATATAAGTATTTTAACATGTTTAAAATCATTTATAGGTGAAAGAAAAATTAATCTTAAAAAACTCTTGATTGATATATTTTTTCAAATTAAAAAAGATCTTAGTTTCAAGTTAGAAACTTACAAGATTTTTTTTTGTGGTTTATATAGTGGGAAGTTGAAAGATAAAAATTAGGATTACAAGACATTAAAATTATTAGAAGGGAGAGGACATAGGCTATGTGAGTTTTAAAATTAAATGATTTAGATTTGGGTTTGAGTTTATTATAAATAAATTTTTGATACAAAATAATTATTTTTACGCCAATCCATAAAAAAACATGTGTCTAAATTTAGTAGTTTGTGAGATAAGTTTCTTACATTAACACTTGAAAAGTTTAAAGTATTAAATGTCTTGCAATTAATAAAAAAAATGTAAGAATTGGTTCTTATAATTCAAAATTAATAATTACAACTCTGGTTGTTATATAAATCAATGCTGTCAATTTTGTTCTGTTCCGCTTAGAATGACTAGTATATCTCGTTTGAGTTCAAGAAACATACCAAACCATAATAGATTTCATCTTATTTGGAATCTTAGCCCGTTATGGGAATTCCACCTAGAACATTTTGGTTTCATTCCAGCCATTTCGTTCCTGCCAAATAGTTTTTTTTTTGTTTTTGCTTTTATTAAAAAAAAATTATTTAATTTCATCATCTAATACTTGGTTTATTAGATATTGAACTTCATAATTTATTGTAATTTTTCTTTTTTGTAATTACCTCAGTGTCATGATTTATGTCACGAGTTTGACAAGTTAAACCATTTAACTTGAGTGTTTTTTCTATTTTTTTAATTAACTTTTGTTTTTGGAGAAAACCTAACATATGAAAAAAAAAAATGGATTTGCTTTTCTCTTTTATTTTCATCTTCTTTTTGTTTTTGGGTATGTTTATACAAGTTTTATCTAGTTTAGTTGAATTTGTTCATGTTTGAGTGTTTTCCCTTTGCATGTGATTTACTTTACTTTGGATATTAGTGCTTGTTTTTGTACAAAACATTATGTTGGATTTTTTTTTTTGAAACCTAAGAGTTTTATTTTATCTTTTAATCTCCTAATGATTGATGATAATATGTGTATTATAGGTTCAAACTAATTGATTTTGATAAAGGTATAAACTAGATGAATGAGTTTACTTGTAATATTTTAAGTTTAATTAGTTTAGGAATTAGCTTTGACAGTATGTCATGATAACTTAGCATATGATTTTTTTACCTTTTGTGAGTTTTTTAGTCTCCAACATGATTATTTGATAAGTATTATACATTCAAAGATTATGTATTTTCAAAACTTGCTTAATATATTATAAAGACTACATTTACATTACATGTTTGCATGAACATGACAAGGGCATATAGGAATTTGACAATTTAAGTCTAAAAAGTCAACCTCAAGTATGCTATCCATTAATAAGCCCTTTTAAGATTATTTATCTTTTTTTTTCTTTACTTATATCTTACTAGCATTAACTTTTCATATGTTTCTTTTTTCTTAGCCAAGGACTAGTAAAACATATGTGTGATGTTTATATGGGTTCATGGATGGAAAGTTGGAGAAAAAATGGTTATATGATGGAGTTTTATGTTGAATTTGAGTATGATCACTTTCGGCCATATCAAGTAGTATATATATATATATATAAACTGAAACATGATGGTGTTGGACAAAATAAAAAAAAATCCCTTCATAATTTTTGTTGTAACAATTTTGGATTCATCAAGATTTTCTTGAATGTTATTTTATTTCTCTTATTATTCATAAAAAACCAAAAAAATTACGAAAAAAGTTTAAAATTCAAAAATATATTTTTTTTCGAGTCAACCGCATCTTTCCATAAAAACCGAGTCCACCAGGTCAAACCACATTGGCTAGGGTAAAAAATAAATTTCAAGCTGTTTCGGGTCAAAACTATCATTTTCGGTCAAAACCAAGTCCACCGTGTCAATACGGGTCAAACCATGTTGACTAGGGGAAAAAATGTGTTTCAGGCCGTTTGGGGGAATACCATTATTTTTTATCAAAACCGAGTCCACCAAGTTAATAAGGATCAAACCATGTCAATCAGGGTAAAAAATTTGTTTTGGGTCGTTTCGGGTCAAAACCGTTGTTTTCGGTCAAAACCCAGTCCACCTGGTTGATACCGATCGAAAATATTTTTTAGTGTTTCAAAATAATTTTTTCGTAATTAAAATTGATATTTGGTGGTTGAAACCATAGTTATAAAACTCGGACCAGGAGTTGACCCGGCCAAGGGACCGAGTCTCGAGTTCATGGGTCGACCCGGGTCAACTCGGGTCACCTGGATCAAATTGAAAAAATTAAAAAAAAATTTAAAGTTTTAATATTTTATATGAACAAATTAAAAAAAAAATCATGTAAATATAGTCTATACATATTGTAAATAATGAAGTTTAAAAGGATATTTTAAAAAGTTTTTTATCCCACGTTAAAAAGATATTATGTTAAGCTTTTAAGATGAAGTATTTAAATAAAAAAGATTTCTTATCCCACATTGAAAAAGCATAGCTTTTTTCTTGTGAACATAGAGTATATATACTAATGGGTTTCAAATCTCACATTGAAAAATAGATTATTCTTTTCTTAAAAAACAAATAATATATATATATATTATATATATATATATATATATATATATATATATATATATACTAATGGATTTCAAATCCCACATTTGAAGAAAAAAAAATATCGGGTCTTGCCAGGGTCGCTCGGGTCACAAGTTGACCCGCCGGGTCGATAGTATTTGACCGGGTCGTTGCACTGACCAGTCTTTTGACAAACCCGAACTAGTTAAGTCACCAAATCGACCGAGTCCAAGATCGACCCATCGGTCCGGTTCGGGTTTAATACCACTGATTGAAACAAGCTTTTTCTAATATTGATTTGAGTTTTAAATTTTATACATATAAATATTTATTATTATATATAATAAAACAAAATTAATAATCCAAAAGTTTTTATTTCAGTAGTTGGTGCCACTAGGACAGTGAAAATTTTTCTTCAATACATATCCGTGTTTCCTGGTTATAAATTTTAGTATTTCTTTAGCAATGACTATGAACTCCAATGAAAATCCGTGAAGGAAAAAAAAGGAAAGAGATTTGATATTATTATTTATATCAAGTATTTTTTTTTACTTTTTATTCACTCAGGTTCTTGATTTGTTTAAAAAAACAATTTGAAACATACTAAAAATATTCTAACCGTTGAATCTAATAGTATTTAGTTCTAAACCTTTGATTTAATAGGATCTAATAGGTCTTAACACACTGAATTAAAACCCAAATCCATCTCAGCCCTTAAAACATTCTGCCCTTCACTCCTTTCGTGCCACGTACCAGGTGTACCAAACTCTTAGTACACCTCACCACACTTCAACAAAGCTCAGTCCATCAGCACAGATTGATCAACTTGCAGATCAAGCCAACCATAGCCGAAGGATCAGTTCATCCGTAATCCAACGGTTCACAATCATCCGGTGCACCGATTTACCAAGCTAACATTAACACTATAGTATATCTCATAGACTCTCTCTCTCCCCTTGCCGGCGATTCTCTCTCTCTCTCTCATTCGATCTCGCACCTCCGGCCACTTAAAGCCTCCCGAACCACCACAGAAAGGTTACTTACCTCCTTTAAAGCACAAAACAGGCAGTTTCCATCGCCTTCTCCTCCTCATCAGGCCAGAAAAGGGTCGCGACTTCTTTGACCACCCGAAGCTTCAAACCGTCTATTCTCTCTCATCAGCCATTAACGGCCATCGAAACCACCGTCATCAGAATCCTATCCCTCAGATCTACCAGAATCAACCCTTTTTGGTTTGGAATCTCGTCGAAGAATTTCAACCCTCCAACAATGACCGCGCGTGAGCTACACATGCCACTAGGGGTATTTTCGTATTTTTGCTGCAAAATTCAAGTGTATTTTAGTCTTTTACTTATACAGTGGCACTCAAGTAATCTTTGGGATTCCTAGTTGTATTTTAATTATTTTTTTATATACAAATACTTGTAAAATTTTCTTTGAATGTTGTTAAAAAACCAAAATAAATATAAAAAGAATAACGACGTAGGTCCAACACCCATCTTATCTTGTCATCGTGCATGGGTCCAAAGCCCAATTCTCAAATATGGTTATGCCAATTTCTCAATGATACCAATAAAATTATTATTTTTTTTTAGAAATGAACATTATTTGTCGACACATCTTTTTTTTATATAAAAAAAAACCGATGTCGAAAGTTTAAATACAAAATATAGATTATGTCCATTGTTTCTTTTTGGTAACTCAGAATGTAACTCTTCTTTTTAGGGTTAAAGTTAAACATCAACATTTTAGACAAGTCT